>NC_060178.1:107303671-107448671 GCF_021184085.1 Oncorhynchus gorbuscha | reverse complement strand
ATAATTTAATTAATAAATAAATAAATACATTTCCCAGCAAACCAAAATTGGCTCTGTGAAAGTTCCCAGAACATTTGTTAGGTTGTCACAAATGTTCTTGTTACACAAAAGCTGTCCATTCATGGTGATGAATGTTTAACATTTGCCTGATGTTGCGAGAGCATTCCTACAACACATTTAGCCTGTTCGTTAAAGGTTCCCAGAATGTTTCATTAGGTCGTGGGAACAGTCTGGTGGGATCATTGAGGGTTGTCGTGTCTTTGGCTATGCCGGATTAAGTGATATGACATGCTATTCTATAAAATCCTTTCTTCGTAATTAATATTACCTGATTGAGCTAATCATGTAAATGTAATTAACTAGAAAGTCGGGGCACCATGAAATAATATTTATAGAGCTGTTATCTTCCGAATAAACTCTTAAAGACCTAGTAATATTTTACATTAATAGCAGTCAATATTAATCGTCACCTTATTTCAGTCTCATCTGAAAGTTGTAAATTCTTGGTTGTCTTCACGAACCCTGGCTTACAAGTTGAATCAGCAATACAGAATTGGGTTTAATTATTTATTTACTAAATATCTAACTAATCACACAGAATTACATATACACAGAATGAATCATACATTGATTACAAATGATGTCATAAAGGATAACGTCCCTAGCGGAGGGAACAGATATGACAGCTGGTTACACAAAGGACGGGGGTTGGGTTTGAGTGAAAGAGCGGGAAGATTTGAAGAACAATCGTCCTTGGAACAGGAGGTTACATTTTCGTTAAGGCTTTATATCGTAAAATATGAAAACCCAAATATCTCATTTGGAAGCTAAAATTACATTTAAGCTTTTCACAAATAATTGTATATTTAAACATTTGAATTGCACAACAGTTCCATGTGAATCTGATAACTATAATGTGTAGACTTTCCCAGATACTGTTTAGGTCGTCCTGTCATCAGTCATAATGTCTCAGATGACAACCAAACTGATATCATATTCATGAAGTACTAACGCATATTTTCAACTGGTTCTATTACCAAAATATGGTTCCTTTCCTTTCCTCTCTATGAGTCAAGAGATAGGCAAGGGAGAAAGGTATTTATGGGGGGAGGTCATAAACCTTACCCACAGGTAACGTTCTCCTAACATTCACTAAAAGGTTACTCACAGGCCAACGTCATGACAGGGTACATCACAAAATAGATGTTCCCAAAACAACAAACTGTCCAGTTATGTGGATGATTCTACAATGTTTCACCTGATATTACAAGGATGATCTCAGGTGGTAAGGGTAGGCAACAACACATCTGCCACGCTGATCCTCAACAAGGGGGACCCTCAGGGGTGCATGCTTGGTCCCCACCTGTACTCCCTGTTCACCCAAGATTGCATGGCCATGCACGATTCCAAAACCATCATCATGGGAATGGCGCCAGAGGTGATGGCTGCCATTTTACAGGCTTCTAACCAACTGTGTTATTTTGTGTGTTTTTTCGCATTGTTACTAACTTATTTTGCACATAATGTTGCTGCTAACGTCTCTTATGACTCAAAATAGCTTTTGGATATCAGAACAGTGATTTCTTAACTAGAACTGGACAAATATTTTTTTCTTTAATAAGTCTGACACAAAGGATATACTGCTTCTCCGATACCAGGCCCAAATCCCTGTCATTCGCGTGAAGAAAAGACGGAAATACAGGGGCGGAAATCGGGGTGCCTTGTGAGAAGTTGTCGGTGAGTGAGTAACCCGCCTCTACCATCCGTTCTATTGGCCAACGTGCAGTGACTGGAAAATAAACTGGATGAGCGCCGTGTGAGACTATCATACCAATTCTCCGCTCGAAACTATCCTACCAACGGGACATTAAAACCTGTAATATCTGATGTTTTACCGAGTCGTGGCTGGACCACGACACAGATTTTATACAGTTGGCTGAGTTTTCCATGCATCGGCAGGACAGAACAGATACGTCTGGTAAGATGAATAACAGCTGGTGTCTAATATTAAAGAGGTCTCAAGGTATTGCTCGCCTGAGGGAGAGTACCTCATGATAAGCTGTAGACCACACTATCTACCAAGAGAGTTTTCATCTATATTTTCCCTAGCTATCTATTTACCACAACAAACCGATGCGGGCACTAAGACAGCACTTAATGAACTGTATAAGGCAATAAGCAAACAAGAAAATGCTCATCTAGAAGCGCCGCTCCTAGTGGCCGGGGACTTTAATGCAGGCAATCCTTTTTACCTAAACGAAATCAGGAAGTACCAGTGACTCGCTCAATACGGAACTGGTCAGATGACGCGGATGCTACGCTACAGGACTGTTTTGCTAGCACAGACTGGAATATTTTCCGGGATTCATCCAATGGCATAATGGAGAATACCACCTCAGTCACCGGATTCATCAATAAGTGCATCGACGACGTCGTCCCCACAGTGTCAGTACGTACATTTTCCAACCAGAAGTCATGGATTACAGGCAACATCCTCATGAGCTAAAGGCTAGAGCTGCTGCTTTCAAGGAGCGGGACACAAATCCAGACGCTTATTAGAAATCCCGCTTTGCCCTCAGACAAACCATCAATCAGGCAAAGCGTGAATACAGGACTAAGATTGAATCCTACTACACCTGCTCTGACGCTCGTTGGATGTGACAGGAATTGTAAACTATTACGGACTACAAATGGAAACTGGACAGCTGTGTGATCACATTGTCCATTGCTGATGTGAGCAAGACCCTTAAACAGATGTTGCTCACATCAGAAAGGCTGGATTACCTTGACGTGTACTCAGAGCATGCACGGACCAACTGGCAAGTGTCTTCACTGACATTTTCAACCTCTGACCGAGTCTGTAATACCTACATGTTTGAAGCAGACCACCATAGTCCCTGTGTCCAAGAAAGTGAATGTAACCTGCCTAAATGACTACCGAACTGTTGCACTCACGTCGATAGCCATGAAGTGCTTAGAAAGGCTGGTCATGGCTCACATCAACACCATCATCCCAGCAACCCTAGCCTCATTCCAATTAGCGTACAGCCCCAACAGATCCACAGATGATGCAATCTCAATCGCACTCCTCACTGCTCTTTCCCACCTGGAGAAAAGGAACACCTATGTGAGAATGCTGTTCATTGACTACAGCTCAGCTTTCAACACCATAGTGCCCATAAAGCTCATCACTCACTAAGGACCCTGGGACTAACAACTCCCTCTGCAACTGGATCCTGGACTTCCTGACGGGCCTGTTGTATTCGGCGCTTGTGACAAATAACATTTTATGTGGTAACTGAATGTTTGCATAACTGGACAGTTTTTGTGTTTTGGGAACATATCTCTTGTCCAGTCAGTGTTACCACAATCTAATGAAATATTATTGGAACCTTTAAAGAACAGAGGAAATGTGTTCTGGGAACGTACTTGTAATATCTCATGTTTTTTGCACCCTTAAAGAACCATTCTAGAAGCGGAGGCCCAACTGGACAGCTTTTGTGTTTGGGGAACATATCTTTTGTGATGTCCCCAAAAGTTCCCACCAGACTGTTCCCACAACCTAATGAAACATTCTGGGAACCTGTTAAAGAACTTGAAGAAAGATCTTGAATGTTCTTGAAGCATCAGGCAAATGTTTTATACAAGCATTCTAAAAAAAACATTTGCCGCGAACAAACTAATGTTCTGGGAACTTTCACAGAACCAATTTTGGTTTGCTGGGGTTGCTTAGTTTCGGTCAAAGAAACATTTTCATATTTCAAAATATACATTGTTAGCTTTTTGAAAAGTTTTCAAAAAGTTTTCTCTATATCTGAATCATCATAATGTCCCTAACAGATGTCTTTCTCTCCAGATCGAACTGCAACAAATCCTGATCTACTGTGACCCATACCTGGCTGAGATGGAGAACTGCTGTGAGCAGGCAGGATCTACGGTAAGATCTTTTACACTCCTTTTATGTACAGTGCACATTTTAGGACACACTGTACATGAGACCTTCGACGTGGCTTGATATACAGTAGAGCAGGGTTATTCAATTATTACCCTATAAATTCTGGAGTACTTCTAGTTTTCTGTTCTACCTGATAATTAATTGCACCCACCTGCTTTCCCAGGTCTAAATCAGTCCCTGATTTTATTTTTATTTTTTTTACCAGGTAAGTTGACTGAGAACACATTCTCATTTACAGCAACGACCTGGGGAATAGTTACAGGGGAGAGGAGGGGGGTGAATGAGCCAATTGTAAGAGGGGAATATATCTTTTTAAAGCAGTGGAACTGGCTTCTTGGTCGATATTTAAATTTAAGGGCAATATGTAACATAATCTGGTTGAGTTGTGTTTGTCCTTCTTGAAAACTACCCAAATGAATGATGTTTCTTCCATAGGGGACATCTTATCCAGGTTACTGTGCAATATCTTTGTGACAGCTGCTGATGTAAAACAGGATTTATCAATACATTTGATTGATAGATTGATAGATAGATATTCTTCTGTTAGATCATATTGCAGACCAGGTCAATGGAGAGTGACCTTACAGACTGTGGATGAATCCCAAATAGCACCCTATTCCCAGTATAGTGCACTACGTTTGACCAGAGCCCATAGGAAAAAGCGTGCAATTTGGACTGCTAACTGTGTTTAAAAGGAGAAGTGACCTTTGACCTTTTGACAGTTAGGCCTACATGTATTCATAACCATGTTGTCATCTCAGTGAGTGTTGGGTTATGTTGATTCAATGTGCTAGGTCACATGTGGTCTATATGGTTGGAAATAGTGTGTTTCAGTGACCTCTCACCTTTGGCCTCTGACAGTTCTAATATATATCCATAACCAGGATGTCATCTCAGTGAGTGTTGGGTTATGTTGATTCAATGTGCTAGGTCACATGTGGTCTATATGGTTGGAAATAGTGTGTTTCAGTGACCTCTCACCTTTGGCCTCTGACAGTTCTAATATATATCCATAACCAGGATGTTATCTCAGTGAGTGTTGGGTTATGTTGATTCAATGTGCTAGGTCACATGTGGTCTATATGGTTGGAAATAGTGTGTTTCAGTGACCTCTCACCTTTGGCCTCTGACAGTTCTAATATATATCCATAACCAGGATGTTACCTCAGTGAGTGTTGGGTTATGTTGATTCAATGTGCTAGGTCACATGTGGTCTATATGGTTGGAAATAGTGTGTTTCAGTGACCTCTCACCTTTGGCCTCTGACAGTTCTAATATATATCCATAACCAGGATGTTACCTCAGTGTGCATTGAGTTTCAGTACTGGGGCTCAGTCAATATGGTAGGAAATAGTGTATTGGCATTCAAAACCTTAAGTATTGTCCTTTAAGTATTGTCCTTTCCTCATTCCCCTGGGACAGTCATCTAGTTCCACAGTAATTAAGGTATCTCACTGGGTCAATGAATCATTAGACATTAACTGATTATAAATATGGTAGTGGTACTGGACTGTTATTACATTTCAGACTATTTGAGAACTGCATTTCAACATGTGTTGTATTATAATTGTCTGGTTTCCTATTCCCAAATTAAGCCTACTCCTAAACTAAATAGCACTTTCAATGGAGATTATACATTGCTTTCTAGACCAAAATTCTGTCTAGCCCTGGACTCAAGTTCAAGTGAACTAGAAAACATAATTGAATAACAACATGAAATGATTAGGCTTAAGGTGGTTCCAGGAAACTGGCCCTTAAATAGCAGAGTAATGTGTCTAAACAGTTTGTATGCAGTGGACATATATAAAATAGTCCAAATTGGTGAAATGAAAAAAAAAACTTGTTTCAAACAATTAAAACAATTTAAAAAACTGAAAAGTGGTGCGTGTAAAGGTATTCAGCCCCTAAATAAGATCTGGTGCAACCAGTTACCTTCAGAACTAATTAACAAATGAACTTAAGTCCACCTGTGTGCAAGTGCCACATGATCTGTCACATGATCTCAGTATATGTACACCTGTTCTGAAAGGCCCCACAGTCTGCAACATGACTAAGCAAGAGGCACCACCAAGCAAGCTGCACCATGAAGCCCAATGAGCTCCAAACAGGTCAGGGAGTGGAGAAGTACAGATCAGGGTTCGGTTATAAAAATCCATTATTAAAACATTGAAAGAATGTGGCACTACAACAAACCTGTCAAGAGAGGGCCACCCACCAAAACTCACAGACCAGGCAAGGAGGGCATTAATCAGAGATGCAACAAAGACACCAAAGATAACCCTGAAGGAGCTGCAAAGCTCCACAACGGAGATTGCAGTATCTGTCCATAGGACCACTTTAAG
This sequence comes from Oncorhynchus gorbuscha, assembly GCF_021184085.1. Lineage (NCBI taxonomy): Eukaryota > Metazoa > Chordata > Actinopteri > Salmoniformes > Salmonidae > Oncorhynchus > Oncorhynchus gorbuscha. The sequence continues at coordinate 107,442,374 of NC_060178.1, read as the reverse complement.
CCATACACTCCACAGAGCTGGACTACAGAAGAGTGGCCAGAAAAAAGACATTGCTTAAAGAAAAAAATAAGGAAGCACGTTTGGTGTTCGCCAAAAGGCACGTGGGAGACTCCCCAAACATATGGAAGAAGGTACTCTGGTCAGACAAGACTAAAATAGAGCTTTTTGGCCATCAAGGAAAACGCTATGTCTGGTACAAACCCAACACCTCTCATAATCCCAAGAATACCATCTCCACAGTTAAAGCATGGTGGTGGCAGCATCATGCTGTGGGGATGTTTTCATCGGCAGGACCTGGGAAACTGGTCAGAATTGAAGGAATGATGGATGGCGCTAAATACAGGGACATTTTTTAGGGAAACCTATTTCAGTCTTCCAGAGATTTGAGACTGGTACGGAGGTTCACCTTCCAGCAGGACAATGACCTTAAGCATACTGCTAAAACAACACTTGAGTGATTTAAGGGGAAACATTTGCATGTCTTAGAATGGCCTTGTCAAAGCCCAGACCTCAATCCAATTGAGAATCTGTGGTATGACTTTGTACACCAGCGAACCCATCCAACTTGAAGGAGCTGGAGCAGTTTTGCCTTAAAGAATAGGCAAAAATCTCAGTGGCTAGATAGAGACATACCCCAAGAGACTTGCAGCTGTAATTGCTGCAAAAAGGTGGCTCTACAAAGTATAGACTTTGGGGGGGGGGGGAGTGAATAGTTATGCATGCTCAAGTTTTCTGTTTTATTGTCTTATTTCGTGTTTGTTTCACATTAAATTAATATTTTGCATCTTCAAAGTGGTAGGCATGTCGTGTGAATCAAATGATACAAACCCCCCCAAAATCTATTTTAATCCCAGGTTGTAAGGCAACAAAATAGTAAAAATCCCAACTGTAAATCTTTGTATTGATCCTACAGTGTGAGCCTAGCAGGGAGGGCCCTGGTGCTGGAGGGGTGACTCCCAATCCCTTGGATACAGATGGAGCAGGCCAGCTCCCCCCGGATGCTCTCCCAGCCCGTCCAGCCAGCTCGGGTCCAGCGGGTCCAGCATTCCAGCAGTGACAGATGTCAATGTTCAGCAGAGAAGGTACAGTCCATAGAAATATTCTACGTCCCAAACAGCACTCTATTCTCTGTTTTGTGCACTACTTTTGACCAAGGCCAATAGGGAATAGGGTGCCATTGTATTCGATAAACATTTTTAGTAAAAGTATGAATTTCAGCACCCTTCGGAAGGACTTCTTGTTGTACAGGACTAAAATAGGTACAGGTAAGCGTTTTCAGAACGTCAAGTATCGACTGGTGGCAACTCAATGTTGTTGCTAGCAAATCGTGCGACCACTTATCAATACTCAACTCAACCTCGATATAGGAGATCGGAGTTGAGCAATCCTCAGCTACAATCTGTCCAAACAGCAAATATAATCCTATTGGGTTTTAGTGTTCTGTTCTAATGGAACTATGCATTCAGATATCCCACTGCTGACACCAAACGTATTAAACAAGATAATAAATACCAAATTAAAGCACATTTATGCCAATGGGTTTTCTTGGATGCCAACCAAAGGCAGGAAATAAAAGCTTATTAGCAGTAATTTGGCACAGTTGCTTTGTTTGAGGCATGGCCGCCATCTCCAGAGGTGGTTCCACTAATGTCCATGGAAGTGTTCTGACAGCAGACTTCAGACAGAGGGGTACCTTGGGGAATCTCTCATGTCTTTGGGGAGTTTTTAATGTGTGGACGGACAGTCATTAGCAAGCTAGTTCAGGTAAATTACATCAATTAAATGTTCTTGTTCTTTGTAGGGTGATCAAGGTCTACCAGGCTTGGCAGGACTTCCAGGACAGAAAGGCGATCAAGGAGACAAGGTAAAGGAGATGTTGAATATCTATCTGGCTCAGTAAATACCATCATGACTCTATAAGTGTACACAGGTATTGTACCTGTAGAATTCAGTTACAATTCTAACAGAGATAAAGCTGTTGTGCTTCCTTAGTTACATATTTCAGGAAGAGAGACAAAGACGGAGATGGAGAAAAGACAGACAGAGACAGAGAAAAGACAGACAGAGAAAAGACAGACAGAGAAAAGACAGACAGAGATGGAGACAGACAGAGACGGAGGCAGACAGAGACGGAGGCAGACGGAGGCAGACAGAGACGGAGGCAGACAGAGACGGAGGCAGACAGAGACTGAGGCAGACAGAGACGGAGGCAGACAGAGACGGAGGCAGACAGAGACGGAGGCAGACGGAGACGGAGACAAAGAAAAGACAGACATAGAAAAGACAGACACAGACGGAGACAGAAATAAGGAAATATGTCCTGGATTGTGTGTTATCCTCCATGATTTAACAATGGAAATATGTCCCAGACTGTATTGCGTGTTATCCTCCATGATTTAACAATGGAAATATGTCCCAGACTGTATTGCGTGTTATCCTCCATGATTTAACAATGGAAATATGTCCCAGACTCTATTGCGTATTATCCTCCATGATTTAACAATGGAAATATGTCCCAGACTGTATTGCGTGTTTTCCTCCATGATTTAACAATGGAAATATGTCCCAGACTGTATTGCGTGTTATCCTCCATGATTTAACAATGGAAATATGTCCCAGACTGTATTGACGGTTATCCTCCATGATTTAACCATCAGTATCAGTTCAACATTTCATTTGCTACGTGTTTCAAGCCTTGAAATCAGACACAAACAAGTACAGGTGGCGCTCCATTACGCCTCTCCATTGTTTTGTGTGAAATTTTGCGAATTTCACACAATAATGTGGTGCGTTATGGGATTCCACATCGCTCTGAAGCCTTTGAAGTGGCTATCGGAGGGTCTAATACATCCTCCATAATTTTCACTCCCTCAGCATAGGGACACTTGTGTATATGGCAGATGAGCGTGTGAATGCAGTAATGGAGAAAGAGAGAGAGAGAAGAGTCAGTGTGTTTGACAGAAAGAGAGAGAGAAGAAGCGCCAGTGTGTTTGACAGAAAGAGAGAGAGAGAGAGGAGTCAGTGTGTTTGATAGAAAGAGAGAGAGAGAAGTGTCAGTGTGTTTGACAGAAAGAGAGAGAGAGAGAAGAGTCAGTGTGTTTGACAGAAAGAGAGAGAGAAGAAGCGCCAGTGTGTTTGACAGAAAGAGAGAGAGAGAGAAGAGTCAGTGTGTTTGATAGAAAGAGAGAGAGAGAAGTGTCAGTGTGTTTGACAGAAAGAGAGAGAGAGAGAGAAGAGTCAGTGTGTTTGACAGAAAGAGAGAGAAGAAGCGCCAGTGTGTTTGACAGAAAGAGAGAGAGAGAGAAGAGTCAGTGTGTTTGACAGAAAGAAAGAGAAGAAGCGCCAGTGTGTTTGACAGAAAGAGAGAGAGAGAGAAGAGTCAGTGTGTTTGACAGAAAGAGAGAGAGAGAGAAGAGTCAGTGTGTTTGACAGAAAGAGAGAGAGAGAGAAGAGTCAGTGTGTTTGATAGAAAGAGAGAGAGAGAGAAGTGTCAGTGTGTTTGACAGAAAGAGAGAGAGAGAGAAGAGTCAGTGTGTTTGACAGAGAGAGAGAGAGAGAGAGAGAGAGAGAGAGAGAGAGAGAGAGAAGAGTCAGTGTGTTTGACAGAGAGAGAAGCGCCAGTGTGTTTGACAGAAAGAAAGAGAGAGAGAAGTGTCAGTGTGTTTGACAGAAAGAGAGAGAGAGAGAAGAGTCAGTGTGTTTGACAGAAAGAGAGAGAAGAAGCGCCAGTGTGTTTGACAGAAAGAGAGAGAGAGAAGAGTCAATGTGTTTGATAGAAAGAGAGAGAGAGAAGTGTCAGTGTGTTTGACAGAAAGAGAGAGAGAGAGAAGAGTCAGTGCGTTTGACAGAGAGAGAGAGAGAGAGAGAGAGAGAGAGAGAGAGAGAGAGAGAGAGAGAGAGAGAGAGAGAGAGAGAGAGAGAGAGAGAGAGAGAGAGAGAGAGAGAGAGAAGAGTCCGTGTGTTTGACAGAAAGAGAGAGAAGAAGCGCCAGTGTGTTTGACAGAAAGAGAGAGAGAGAGAAGAGTCAGTGTGTTTGATAGAAAGAGAGAGAGAGAAGTGTCAGTGTGTTTGACAGAAAGAGAGAGAAGAAGCGCCAGTGTGTTTGACAGAAAGAGAGAGAGAGAGAAGAGTCAGTGTGTTTGATAGAAAGAGAGAGAGAGAGAGAGAAGAGTCAGTGTGTTTGACAGAAAGAGAGAGAAGAAGCGCCAGTGTGTTTAACAGAAAGAAAGAGAGAGAAGTGTCAGTGTGTTTGACAGAAAGAGAGAGAGAGAGAAGAGTCAGTGTGTTTGACAGAAAGAGAGAGAAGAAGCGCCAGTGTGTTTGACAGAAAGAGAGAGAGAGAGAAGAGTCAGTGTGTTTGATAGAAAGAGAGAGAGAGAGAAGTGTCAGTGTGTTTGACAGAAAGAGAGAGAGAGAGAAGAGTCAGTGTGTTTGACAGAGAGAGAGAGAGAAGAGTCAGTGTGTTTGACAGAAAGAGAGAGAGAGAAGAGTCAGTGTGTTTGACAGAAAGAAAGAGAAGAAGCGCCAGTGTGTTTGACAGAAAGAGAGAGAGAGAGAAGAGTCAGTGTGTTTGACAGAAAGAGAGAGAGAGAGAAGAGTCAGTGTGTTTGACAGAAAGAGAGAGAGAGAGAAGAGTCAGTGTGTTTGATAGAAAGAGAGAGAGAGAGAAGTGTCAGTGTGTTTGACAGAAAGAGAGAGAGAGAGAAGAGTCAGTGTGTTTGACAGAGAGAGAGAGAGAGAGAGAGAGAGAGAGAGAGAAGAGTCAGTGTGTTTGACAGAGAGAGAAGCGCCAGTGTGTTTGACAGAAAGAAAGAGAGAGAGAAGTGTCAGTGTGTTTGACAGAAAGAGAGAGAGAGAGAAGAGTCAGTGTGTTTGACAGAAAGAGAGAGAAGAAGCGCCAGTGTGTTTGACAGAAAGAGAGAGAGAGAAGAGTCAATGTGTTTGATAGAAAGAGAGAGAGAGAAGTGTCAGTGTGTTTGACAGAAAGAGAGAGAGAGAGAAGAGTCAGTGCGTTTGACAGAGAGAGAGAGAGAGAGAGAGAGAGAGAGAGAGAGAGAGAGAGAGAGAGAGAGAGAGAGAGAGAGAGAAGAGTCCGTGTGTTTGACAGAAAGAGAGAGAAGAAGCGCCAGTGTGTTTGACAGAAAGAGAGAGAGAGAGAAGAGTCAGTGTGTTTGATAGAAAGAGAGAGAGAGAAGTGTCAGTGTGTTTGACAGAAAGAGAGAGAAGAAGCGCCAGTGTGTTTGACAGAAAGAGAGAGAGAGAGAAGAGTCAGTGTGTTTGATAGAAAGAGAGAGAGAGAGAGAGAAGAGTCAGTGTGTTTGACAGAAAGAGAGAGAAGAAGCGCCAGTGTGTTTAACAGAAAGAAAGAGAGAGAGAAGTGTCAGTGTGTTTGACAGAAAGAGAGAGAGAGAGAAGAGTCAGTGTGTTTGACAGAAAGAGAGAGAAGAAGCGCCAGTGTGTTTGACAGAAAGAAGAGAGAGAGAAGAGTCAGTGTGTTTGATAGAAAGAGAGAGAGAAGAAGTGTCAGTGTGTTTGACAGAAAAGAGAGAGAGAGAAGAGTCAGTGTGTTTGACAGAGAGAGAGAGAGAAGAGTCAGTGTGTTTGACAGAAAGAGAGAGAGAGAAGAGTCAGTGTGTTTGACAGAAAAAAAGAGAGAGAGAAGAGCCAGTGTGTTTGACAGAAAGAGAGAGAAGAGCCAGTGTGTTTGACAGAAAGAAAGAGAGAGAGAAGAGCCAGTGTGTTTGACAGAAAGAGAGAGAGAGAGAAGAGTCAGTGTGTTTGATAGAAAGAGAGAGAGAGAAGAGTCAGTGTGTTTGACAGAAAGAAAGAGAGAGAGAAGAGCCAGTGTGTTTTACAGAAAGAGAGAGAGAGAAGAGTCAGCGTGTTTGATAGAAAGAGAGAGAGAGAGAGAAGAATCAGTGTGTTTGACAGAAAGAGAGAGAGAGAAGAGCCAGTGTGTTTGACAGAAAGAGAGAGAAGAGCCAGTGTGTTTGACAGAAAGAGAGAGAAGAGCCAGTGTGTTTGACAGAAAGAGAGAGAAGAGCCAGTGTGTTTGACAGAAAGAGAGAGAGAAGAGCCAGTGTGTTTGACAGAAAGAGAGAGAGAGAGAAGGGTCAGTGTGTTTGACAGAAAGAGAGAGAAGAAGCGCCAGTGTGTTTGACAGAAAGAGAGAGAGAGAGAAGTGTCAGTGTGTTTGACAGAAAGAGAGAGAGAGAGAAGAGTCAGTGTGTTTGACAGAAAGAGAGAGAAGAGCCAGTGTGTTTGCCAGAAAGAGAGAGAAGAGCCAGTGTGTTTGACAGAAAGAGAGAGAGAAGAGCCAGTGTGTTTGACAGAAAGAGAGAGAGAGAGAAGAGTCAGTGTGTTTGATAGAAAGAGAGAGAGAGAGGTGTCAGTGTGTTTGACAGAGAGAGAGAGAGAGAGAGAAGAGTCAGTGTGTTTGACAGAAAGAAAGAGAGAGAGAAGTGTCAGTGTGTTTGACAGAAAGAGAGAGAGAGAGAAGAGTCAGTGTGTTTGACAGAAAGAGAGAGAAGAAGCGCCAGTGTGTTTGACAGAAAGAGAGAGAGAGAGAAGAGTCAGTGTGTTTGATAGAAAGAGAGAGAGAGAGGTGTCAGTGTGTTTGACAGAGAGAGAGAGAGAGAGAGAAGAGTCAGTGTGTTTGACAGAAAGAAAGAGAGAGAGAAGTGTCAGTGTGTTTGACAGAAAGAGAGAGAGAGAGAAGAGTCAGTGTGTTTGACAGAAAGAGAGAGAAGAGCCAGTGTGTTTGCCAGAAAGAGAGAGAAGAGCCAGTGTGTTTGACAGAAAGAGAGAGAGAAGAGCCAGTGTGTTTGACAGAAAGAGAGAGAGAGAGAAGAGTCAGTGTGTTTGACAGAAAGAGAGAGAAGAAGCGCCAGTGTGTTTGACAGAAAGAGAGAGAGAGAGAAGAGTCAGTGTGTTTGACAGAAAGAGAGAGAGAGAGAAGAGTCAGTGCGTTTGACAGAGAGAGAGAGAGAGAGAAGAGTCAGTGTGTTTGACAGAAAGAGAGAGAGAGAAGAGTCAGTGTGTTTGACAGAAAGAGAGAGAGAGAGAAGAGTCAGTGTGTTTGACAGAAAGAGAGAGAAGAAGCGCCAGTGTGTTTGACAGAAAGAGAGAGAGAGAGAAGAGTCAGTGTGTTTGATAGAAAGAGAGAGAGAGAAGTGTCAGTGTGTTTGACAGAGAGAGAGAGAGAGAGAGAAGAGTCAGTGTGTTTGACAGAAAGAGAGAGAAGAAGCGCCAGTGTGTTTGACAGAAAGAAAGAGAGAGAGAAGTGTCAGTGTGTTTGACAGAAAGAGAGAGAAGAGTCAGTGTGTTTGACAGAAAGAGAGAGAAGAAGCGCCAGTGTGTTTGACAGAAAGAGAGAGAGAGAGAGAAGAGTCAGTGTGTTTGATAGAAAGAGAGAGAGAGAGAAGTGTCAGTGTGTTTGACAGAAAGAGAGAGAGAGAGAAGAGTCAGTGTGTTTGACAGAGAGAGAGAGAGAGAGAGAGAGAGAAGAGTCAGTGTGTTTGACAGAAAGAGAGAGAAGCGCCAGTGTGTTTGACAGAAAGAAAGAGAGAGAGAAGTGTCAGTGTGTTTGACAGAAAGAGAGAGAGAGAGAAGAGTCAGTGTGTTTGACAGAAAGAGAGAGAAGAAGCGCCAGTGTGTTTGACAGAAAGAGAGAGAGAGAAGAGTCAATGTGTTTGATAGAAAGAGAGAGAGAGAAGTGTCAGTGTGTTTGACAGAAAGAGAGAGAGAGAGAAGAGTCAGTGCGTTTGACAGAGAGAGAGAGAGAGAGAGAGAGAGAGAGAGAGAGAGAGAGAGAGAGAGAGAGAGAAGAGTCAGTGTGTTTGACAGAAAGAGAGAGAGAGAAGAGTCAGTGTGTTTGACAGAAAGAGAGAGAGAGAGAAGAGTCCGTGTGTTTGACAGAAAGAGAGAGAAGAAGCGCCAGTGTGTTTGACAGAAAGAGAGAGAGAGAGAAGAGTCAGTGTGTTTGATAGAAAGAGAGAGAGAGAAGTGTCAGTGTGTTTGACAGAAAGAGAGAGAGAGAGAAGAGTCAGTGTGTTTGACAGAGAGAGAGAGAGAGAGAGAGAGAAGAGTCAGTGTGTTTGACAGAAAGAGAGAGAAGAAGCGCCAGTGTGTTTAACAGAAAGAAAGAGAGAGAGAAGTGTCAGTGTGTTTGACAGAAAGAGAGAGAGAGAGAAGAGTCAGTGTGTTTGACAGAAAGAGAGAGAAGAAGCGCCAGTGTGTTTGACAGAAAGAGAGAGAGAGAGAAGAGTCAGTGTGTTTGATAGAAAGAGAGAGAGAGAGAAGTGTCAGTGTGTTTGACAGAAAGAGAGAGAGAGAGAAGAGTCAGTGTGTTTGACAGAGAGAGAGAGAGAAGAGTCAGTGTGTTTGACAGAAAGAGAGAGAGAGAAGTGTCAGTGTGTTTGACAGAAAGAAAGAGAGAGAGAAGAGCCAGTGTGTTTGACAGAAAGAGAGAGAAGAGCCAGTGTGTTTGACAGAAAGAAAGAGAGAGAGAAGAGCCAGTGTGTTTGACAGAAAGAGAGAGAGAGAGAAGAGTCAGTGTGTTTGATAGAAAGAGAGAGAGAGAAGAGTCAGTGTGTTTGACAGAAAGAAAGAGAGAGAGAAGAGCCAGTGTGTTTTACAGAAAGAGAGAGAGAGAGAAGAGTCAGCGTGTTTGATAGAAAGAGAGAGAGAGAAGAATCAGTGTGTTTGACAGAAAGAGAGAGAGAGAAGCGCCAGTGTGTTTGACAGAAAGAGAGAGAGAGAGAAGAGTCAGTGTGTTTGATAGAAAGAGAGAGAGAGAAGTGTCAGTGTGTTTGACAGAAAGAGAGAGAGAGAGAAGAGTCAGTGTGTTTGACAGAGAGAGAGAGAGAGAGAGAGAGAAGAGTCAGTGTGTTTGACAGAAAGAGAGAGAAGAAGCGCCAGTGTGTTTAACAGAAAGAAAGAGAGAGAGAAGTGTCAGTGTGTTTGACAGAAAGAGAGAGAGAGAGAAGAGTCAGTGTGTTTGACAGAAAGAGAGAGAAGAAGCGCCAGTGTGTTTGACAGAAAGAGAGAGAGAGAGAAGAGTCAGTTTGTTTGATAGAAAGAGAGAGAGAGAGAGAAGTGTCAGTGTGTTTGACAGAAAGAGAGAGAGAGAGAAGAGTCAGTGTGTTTGACAGAGAGAGAGAGAGAAGAGTCAGTGTGTTTGACAGAAAGAGAGAGAGAGAAGAGTCAGTGTGTTTGACAGAAAGAAAGAGAGAGAGAAGAGCCAGTGTGTTTGACAGAAAGAGAGAGAAGAGCCAGTGTGTTTGACAGAAAGAAAGAGAGAGAGAAGAGCCAGTGTGTTTGACAGAAAGAGAGAGAGAGAGAAGAGTCAGTGTGTTTGATAGAAAGAGAGAGAGAGAAGAGTCAGTGTGTTTGACAGAAAGAAAGAGAGAGAGAAGAGCCAGTGTGTTTTACAGAAAGAGAGAGAGAGAGAAGAGTCAGCGTGTTTGATAGAAAGAGAGAGAGAGAGAAGAATCAGTGTGTTTGACAGAAAGAGAGAGAGAGAAGAGCCAGTGTGTTTGACAGAAAGAGAGAGAAGAGCCAGTGTGTTTGACAGAAAGAGAGAGAAGAGCCAGTGTGTTTGACAGAAAGAGAGAGAAGAGCCAGTGTGTTTGACAGAAAGAGAGAGAGAAGAGCCAGTGTGTTTGACAGAAAGAGAGAGAGAGAGAAGAGTCAGTGTGTTTGACAGAAAGAGAGAGAAGAAGCGCCAGTGTGTTTGACAGAAAGAGAGAGAGAGAAGAGTCAGTGTGTTTGATAGAAAGAGAGAGAGAGAAGTGTCAGTGTGTTTGACAGAGAGAGAGAGAGAGAGAGAGAAGAGTCAGTGTGTTTGACAGAAAGAAAGAGAGAGAGAAGTGTCAGTGTGTTTGACAGAAAGAGAGAGAGAGAGAAGAGTCAGTGTGTTTGACAGAAAGAGAGAGAAGAGCCAGTGTGTTTGACAGAAAGAGAGAGAAGAGCCAGTGTGTTTGACAGAAAGAGAGAGAGAAGAGCCAGTGTGTTTGACAGAAAGAGAGAGAGAGAGAAGAGTCAGTGTGTTTGACAGAAAGAGAGAGAAGAAGCGCCAGTGTGTTTGACAGAAAGAGAGAGAGAGAGAAGAGTCAGTGTGTTTGACAGAAAGAGAGAGAGAGAGAAGAGTCAGTGCGTTTGACAGAGAGAGAGAGAGAGAGAGAGAGAAGAGTCAGTGTGTTTGACAGAAAGAGAGAGAGAGAGAAGAGTCAGTGTGTTTGACAGAAAGAGAGAGAAGAAGCGCCAGTGTGTTTGACAGAAAGAGAGAGAGAGAGAAGAGTCAGTGTGTTTGATAGAAAGAGAGAGAGAGAAGTGTCAGTGTGTTTGACAGAGAGAGAGAGAGAGAGAGAAGAGTCAGTGTGTTTGACAGAAAGAGAGAGAAGAAGCGCCAGTGTGTTTGACAGAAAGAAAGAGAGAGAGAAGTGTCAGTGTGTTTGACAGAAAGAGAGAGAGAGAGAGAGAAGAGTCAGTGTGTTTGACAGAAAGAGAGAGAAGAAGCGCCAGTGTGTTTGACAGAAAGAGAGAGAGAGAGAGAAGAGTCAGTGTGTTTGATAGAAAGAGAGAGAGAGAAGTGTCAGTGTGTTTGACAGAAAGAGAGAGAAGAGCCAGTGTGTTTGACAGAAAGAAAGAGAGAGAGAAGAGCCAGTGTGTTTGACAGAAAGAGAGAGAGAGAGAAGAGTCAGTGTGTTTGATAGAAAGAGAGAGAGAGAAGAGTCAGTGTGTTTGACAGAGAGAGAGAGAGAGAGAGAGAGAGAAGAGTCAGTGTGTTTGACAGAAAGAGAGAGAGAGAAGAGTCAGTGTGTTTGACAGAAAGAAAGAGAGAGAGAAGAGCCAGTGTGTTTGACAGAAAGAGAGAGAAGGGCCAGTGTGTTTGACAGAAAGAAAGAGAGAGAGAAGAGCCAGTGTGTTTGACAGAAAGAGAGAGAGAGAGAAGAGTCAGTGTGTTTGATAGAAAGAGAGAGAGAGAAGAGTCAGTGTGTTTGACAGAAAGAAAGAGAGAGAGAAGAGCCAGTGTGTTTTACAGAAAGAGAGAGAGAGAAGAGTCAGCGTGTTTGATAGAAAGAGAGAGAGAGAAGAGTTAGTGTGTTTGACAGAAAGAAAGAGAGAGAGAGAAGAGCCAGTGTGTTTGACAGAAAGAGAGAGAAGAGCCAGTGTGTTTGACAGAAAGAGAGAGAAGAGCCAGTGTGTTTGACAGAAAGAGAGAGAAGAGCCAGTGTGTTTGACAGAAAGAGAGAGAAGAGCCAGTGTGTTTGACAGAAAGAGAGAGAGAAGAGCCAGTGTGTTTGACAGAAAGAGAGAGAAGAGCCAGTGTGTTTGACAGAAAGAGAGAGAAGAGCCAGTGTGTTTGACAGAAAGAGAGAGAAGAGCCAGTGTGTTTGACAGAAAGAGAGAGAGAAGAGCCAGTGTGTTTGACAGAAAGAGAGAAAAGAGCCAGTGTGTTTGACAGAAAGAGAGAGAAGTAGAGCCAGTGTGTTTGACAGAAAGAGAGAGAAGTAGAGCCAGTGTGTTTGACACAGAGAGAGGAGTCAGTGTGTTTGACAGAAAGAAAGAGAGAGAGAAGAGCCAGTGTGTTTGACAGAAGAGAGAGAGAGAAGAGTCAGTGTGTTTGACAGAAAGAGAGAGAAGAAGCGCCAGTGTGTTTGACAGAAAGAGAGAGAGAGAGAAGAGTCAGTGTGTTTGATAGAAAGAGAGAGAGAGAAGTGTCAGTGTGTTTGACAGAAAGAGAGAGAGAGAGAAGAGTCAGTGTGTTTGACAGAGAGAGAGAGAGAGAGAGAGAGAAGAGTCAGTGTGTTTGACAGAAAGAGAGAGAAGCGCCAGTGTGTTTGACAGAAAGAAAGAGAGAGAGAAGTGTCAGTGTGTTTGACAGAAAGAGAGAGAGAGATAAGAGTCAGTGTGTTTGACAGAAAGAGAGAGAAGAAGCGCCAGTGTGTTTGACAGAAAGAGAGAGAGAGAGAAGAGTCAGTGCGTTTGACAGAGAGAGAGAGAGAGAGAGAGAGAGTCAGTGTGTTTGACAGAAAGAGAGAGAGAGAGAAGAGTCAGTGTGTTTGACAGAAAGAGAGAGAAGAAGCCAGTGTGTTTGACAGAAAGAGAGAGAGAGAGAAGAGTCAGTGTGTTTGATAGAAAGAGAGAGAGAGAAGTGTCAGTGTGTTTGACAGAGAGAGAGAGAGAGAGAGAAGAGTCAGTGTGTTTGACAGAAAGAGAGAGAAGAAGCGCCAGTGTGTTTGACAGAAAGAAAGAGAGAGAGAAGTGTCAGTGTGTTTGACAGAAAGAGAGAGAGAGAGAGAGAAGAGTCAGTGTGTTTGACAGAAAGAGAGAGAAGAAGCGCCAGTGTGTTTGACAGAAAGAGAGAGAGAGAGAGAAGAGTCAGTGTGTTTGATAGAAAGAGAGAGAGAGAAGTGTCAGTGTGTTTGACAGAAAAGAGAGAAGAGCCAGTGTGTTTGACAGAAAGAAAGAGAGAGAGAAGAGCCAGTGTGTTTGACAGAAAGAGAGAGAGAGAGAAGAGTCAGTGTGTTTGATAGAAAGAGAGAGAGAGAAGAGTCAGTGTGTTTGACAGAGAGAGAGAGAGAGAGAGAGAGAGAAGAGTCAGTGTGTTTGACAGAAAGAGAGAGAGAGAAGAGTCAGTGTGTTTGACAGAAAGAAAGAGAGAGAGAAGAGCCAGTGTGTTTGACAGAAAGAGAGAGAAGAGCCAGTGTGTTTGACAGAAAGAAAGAGAGAGAGAAGAGCCAGTGTGTTTGACAGAAAGAGAGAGAGAGAGAAGAGTCAGTGTGTTTGATAGAAAGAGAGAGAGAGAAGAGTCAGTGTGTTTGACAGAAAGAAAGAGAGAGAGAAGAGCCAGTGTGTTTTACAGAAAGAGAGAGAGAGAAGAGTCAGCGTGTTTGATAGAAAGAGAGAGAGAGAAGAGTTAGTGTGTTTGACAGAAAGAAAGAGAGAGAGAAGAGCCAGTGTGTTTGACAGAAAGAGAGAGAAGAGCCAGTGTGTTTGACAGAAAGAGAGAGAAGAGCCAGTGTGTTTGACAGAAAGAGAGAGAGAAGAGCCAGTGTGTTTGACAGAAAGAGAGAGAAGAGCCAGTGTGTTTGACAGAAAGAGAGAGAAGAGCCAGTGTGTTTGACAGAAAGAGAGAGAAGAGCCAGTGTGTTTGACAGAAAGAGAGAGAGAAGAGCCAGTGTGTTTGACAGAAAGAGAGAGAAGAGCCAGTGTGTTTGACAGAAAGAGAGAGAAGAGCCAGTGTGTTTGACAGAAAGAGAGAGAAGAGCCAGTGTGTTTGACAGAAAGAGAGAGAAGAGCCAGTGTGTTTGACAGAAAGAGAGAGAGAAGAGCCAGTGTGTTTGACAGAAAGAGAGAGAAGAGCCAGTGTGTTTGACAGAAAGAGAGAGAAGAGCCAGTGTGTTTGACAGAAAGAGAGAGAAGAGCCAGTGTGTTTGACAGAAAGAGAGAGAGAAGAGCCAGTGTGTTTGACAGAAAGAGAGAAAAGAGCCAGTGTGTTTGACAGAAAGAGAGAGAAGTAGAGCCAGTGTGTTTGACAGAAAGAGAGAGAAGTAGAGCCAGTGTGTTTGACACAGAGAGAGGAGTCAGTGTGTTTGACAGAAAGAAAGAGAGAGAGAAGAGCCAGTGTGTTTGACAGAAAGAGAGAGAGAAGAGCCAGTGTGTTTGACAGAAAGAGAGAGAGAGAGAAGAGTCAGTGTGTTTGACAGAAAGAGAGAGAAGAAGCGCCAGTGTGTTTGACAGAAAGAGAGAGAGAGAAGAGTCAGTGTGTTTGATAGAAAGAGAGAGAGAGAAGTGTCAGTGTGTTTGACAGAGAGAGAGAGAGAGAGAGAAGAGTCAGTGTGTTTGACAGAAAGAAAGAGAGAGAGAAGTGTCAGTGTGTTTGACAGAAAGAGAGAGAGAGAGAGAAGAGTCAGTGTGTTTGACAGAAAGAGAGAGAAGAGCCAGTGTGTTTGACAGAAAGAGAGAGAAGAGCCAGTGTGTTTGACAGAAAGAGAGAGAGAAGAGCCAGTGTGTTTGACAGAAAGAGAGAGAGAGAAGAGTCAGTGTGTTTGACAGAAAGAGAGAGAAGAAGCGCCAGTGTGTTTGACAGAAAGAGAGAGAGAGAGAAGAGTCAGTGTGTTTGACAGAAAGAGAGAGAGAGAGAAGAGTCAGTGCGTTTGACAGAGAGAGAGAGAGAGAGAAGAGTCAGTGTGTTTGACAGAAAGAGAGAGAGAGAGAAGAGTCAGTGTGTTTGACAGAAAGAGAGAGAAGAAGCGCCAGTGTGTTTGACAGAAAGAGAGAGAGAGAGAAGAGTCAGTGTGTTTGATAGAAAGAGAGAGAGAGAAGTGTCAGTGTGTTTGACAGAGAGAGAGAGAGAGAGAGAAGAGTCAGTGTGTTTGACAGAAAGAGAGAGAAGAAGCGCCAGTGTGTTTGACAGAAAGAAAGAGAGAGAGAAGTGTCAGTGTGTTTGACAGAAAGAGAGAGAGAGAGAGAGAAGAGTCAGTGTGTTTGACAGAAAGAGAGAGAAGAAGCGCCAGTGTGTTTGACAGAAAGAGAGAGAGAGAGAGAAGAGTCAGTGTGTTTGATAGAAAGAGAGAGAGAGAAGTGTCAGTGTGTTTGACAGAAAGAGAGAGAAGAGCCAGTGTGTTTGACAGAAAGAAAGAGAGAGAGAAGAGCCAGTGTGTTTGACAGAAAGAGAGAGAGAGAGAAGAGTCAGTGTGTTTGATAGAAAGAGAGAGAGAGAAGAGTCAGTGTGTTTGACAGAGAGAGAGAGAGAGAGAGAGAGAGAAGAGTCAGTGTGTTTGACAGAAAGAGAGAGAGAGAAGAGTCAGTGTGTTTGACAGAAAGAAAGAGAGAGAGAAGAGCCAGTGTGTTTGACAGAAAGAGAGAGAAGAGCCAGTGTGTTTGACAGAAAGAAAGAGAGAGAGAAGAGCCAGTGTGTTTGACAGAAAGAGAGAGAGAGAAGAGTCAGTGTGTTTGATAGAAAAGAGAGAGAGAAGAGTCAGTGTGTTTGACAGAAAGAAAGAGAGAGAGAAGAGCCAGTGTGTTTTACAGAAAGAGAGAGAGAGAAGAGTCAGCGTGTTTGATAGAAAGAGAGAGAGAAGAGTTAGTGTGTTTGACAGAAAGAAAGAGAGAGAGAGAAGAGCCAGTGTGTTTGACAGAAAGAGAGAGAAGAGCCAGTGTGTTTGACAGAAAGAGAGAGAAGAGCCAGTGTGTTTGACAGAAAAGAGAGAGAAGAGCCAGTGTGTTTGACAGAAAGAGAGAGAAGAGCCAGTGTGTTTGACAGAAAGAGAGAGAAGAGCCAGTGTGTTTGACAGAAAGAGAGAGAAGAGCCAGTGTGTTTGACAGAAAGAGAGAGAAGAGCCAGTGTGTTTGACAGAAAGAGAGAGAAGAGCCAGTGTGTTTGACAGAAAGAGAGAGAAGAGCCAGTGTGTTTGACAGAAAGAGAGAGAAGAGCCAGTGTGTTTGACAGAAAGAGAGAGAAGAGCCAGTGTGTTTGACAGAAAGAGAGAGAGAGAAGAGCCAGTGTGTTTGACAGAAAGAGAGAGAAGAGCCAGTGTGTTTGACAGAAAGAGAGAGAAGAGCCAGTGTGTTTGACAGAAAGAGAGAGAAGAGCCAGTGTGTTTGACAGAAAGAGAGAGAGAAGAGCCAGTGTGTTTGACAGAAAGAGAGAAAAGAGCCAGTGTGTTTGACAGAAAGAGAGAGAAGTAGAGCCAGTGTGTTTGACAGAAAGAGAGAGAAGTAGAGCCAGTGTGTTTGACACAGAGAGAGGAGTCAGTGTGTTTGACAGAAAGAAAGAGAGAGAGAAGAGCCAGTGTGTTTGACAGAAAGAGAGAGAGAGAAGAGTCAGTGTGTTTGACAGAAAGAGAGAGAAGAAGCGCCAGTGTGTTTGACAGAAAGAGAGAGAGAGAGAAGAGTCAGTGTGTTTGATAGAAAGAGAGAGAGAGAAGTGTCAGTGTGTTTGACAGAAAGAGAGAGAGAGAGAAGAGTCAGTGTGTTTGACAGAGAGAGAGAGAGAGAGAGAGAGAGAGAGAGAAGAGTCAGTGTGTTTGACAGAAAGAGAGAGAAGCGCCAGTGTGTTTGACAGAAAGAAAGAGAGAGAGAAGTGTCAGTGTGTTTGACAGAAAGAGAGAGAGAGATAAGAGTCAGTGTGTTTGACAGAAAGAGAGAGAAGAAGCGCCAGTGTGTTTGACAGAAAGAGAGAGAGAGAGAAGAGTCAGTGCGTTTGACAGAGAGAGAGAGAGAGAGAGAGAAGAGTCAGTGTGTTTGACAGAAAGAGAGAGAGAGAAGAGTCAGTGTGTTTGACAGAAAGAGAGAGAAGAAGCGCCAGTGTGTTTGACAGAAAGAGAGAGAGAGAGAAGAGTCAGTGTGTTTGACAGAAAGAGAGAGAGAGAGAAGAGTCAGTGCGTTTGACAGAGAGAGAGAGAGAGAGAGAAGAGTCAGTGTGTTTGACAGAAAGAGAGAGAGAGAGAAGAGTCAGTGTGTTTGACAGAAAGAGAGAGAAGAAGCGCCAGTGTGTTTGACAGAAAGAGAGAGAGAGAGAAGAGTCAGTGTGTTTGATAGAAAGAGAGAGAGAGAAGTGTCAGTGTGTTTGACAGAGAGAGAGAGAGAGAGAGAAGAGTCAGTGTGTTTGACAGAAAGAGAGAGAAGAAGCGCCAGTGTGTTTGACAGAAAGAAAGAGAGAGAGAAGTGTCAGTGTGTTTGACAGAAAGAGAGAGAGAGAGAGAGAAGAGTCAGTGTGTTTGACAGAAAGAGAGAGAAGAAGCGCCAGTGTGTTTGACAGAAAGAGAGAGAGAGAGAGAAGAGTCAGTGTGTTTGATAGAAAGAGAGAGAGAGAAGTGTCAGTGTGTTTGACAGAAAGAGAGAGAAGAGCCAGTGTGTTTGACAGAAAGAAAGAGAGAGAGAAGAGCCAGTGTGTTTGACAGAAAGAGAGAGAGAGAGAAGAGTCAGTGTGTTTGATAGAAAAGAGAGAGAGAAGAGTCAGTGTGTTTGACAGAGAGAGAGAGAGAGAGAGAGAGAAAGAGTCAGTGTGTTTGACAGAAAGAGAGAGAGAGAAGAGTCAGTGTGTTTGACAGAAAGAAAGAGAGAGAGAAGAGCCAGTGTGTTTGACAGAAAGAGAGAGAAGAGCCAGTGTGTTTGACAGAAAGAAAAAGAGAGAGAGAAGAGCCAGTGTGTTTGACAGAAAAGAGAGAGAGAGAAGAGTCAGTGTGTTTGATAGAAAGAGAGAGAGAGAAGAGTCAGTGTGTTTGACAGAAAGAAAGAGAGAGAGAAGAGCCAGTGTGTTTTACAGAAAAGAGAGAGAGAAGAGTCAGCGTGTTTGATAGAAAGAGAGAGAGAAGAGTTAGTGTGTTTGACAGAAAGAAAGAGAGAGAGAGAAGAGCCAGTGTGTTTGACAGAAAGAGAGAGAAGAGCCAGTGTGTTTGACAGAAAGAGAGAGAAGAGCCAGTGTGTTTGACAGAAAGAGAGAGAGAAGAGCCAGTGTGTTTGACAGAAAGAGAGAGAAGAGCCAGTGTGTTTGACAGAAAGAGAGAGAAGAGCCAGTGTGTTTGACAGAAAGAGAGAGAAGAGCCAGTGTGTTTGACAGAAAGAGAGAGAGAAGAGCCAGTGTGTTTGACAGAAAGAGAGAGAAGAGCCAGTGTGTTTGACAGAAAGAGAGAGAAGAGCCAGTGTGTTTGACAGAAAGAGAGAGAAGAGCCAGTGTGTTTGACAGAAAGAGAGAGAAGAGCCAGTGTGTTTGACAGAAAGAGAGAGAGAAGAGCCAGTGTGTTTGACAGAAAGAGAGAGAAGAGCCAGTGTGTTTGACAGAAAGAGAGAGAAGAGCCAGTGTGTTTGACAGAAAGAGAGAGAAGAGCCAGTGTGTTTGACAGAAAGAGAGAGAGAAGAGCCAGTGTGTTTGACAGAAAGAGAGAAAAGAGCCAGTGTGTTTGACAGAAAGAGAGAGAAGTAGAGCCAGTGTGTTTGACAGAAAGAGAGAGAAGTAGAGCCAGTGTGTTTGACACAGAGAGAGGAGTCAGTGTGTTTGACAGAAAGAAAGAGAGAGAGAAGAGCCAGTGTGTTTGACAGAAAGAGAGAGAGAGAAGAGTCAGTGTGTTTGACAGAAAGAGAGAGAAGAAGTGCCAGTGTGTTTGACAGAAAGAGAGAGAGAGAGAAGAGTCAGTGTGTTTGATAGAAAGAGAGAGAGAGAAGTGTCAGTGTGTTTGACAGAAAGAGAGAGAGAGAGAAGAGTCAGTGTGTTTGACAGAGAGAGAGAGAGAGAGAGAGAGAGAAGAGTCAGTGTGTTTGACAGAAAGAGAGAGAAGCGCCAGTGTGTTTGACAGAAAGAAAGAGAGAGAGAAGTGTCAGTGTGTTTGACAGAAAGAGAGAGAGAGATAAGAGTCAGTGTGTTTGACAGAAAGAGAGAGAAGAAGCGCCAGTGTGTTTGACAGAAAGAGAGAGAGAGAGAAGAGTCAGTGTGTTTGACAGAGAGAGAGAGAGAGAGAGAGAAGAGTCAGTGTGTTTGACAGAAAGAGAGAGAGAGAAGAGTCAGTGTGTTTGACAGAAAGAGAGAGAAGAAGCGCCAGTGTGTTTGACAGAAAGAGAGAGAGAGAGAAGAGTCAGTGTGTTTGATAGAAAAGAGAGAGAGAAGTGTCAGTGTGTTTGACAGAGAGAGAGAGAGAGAGAGAAGAGTCAGTGTGTTTGACAGAAAGAGAGAGAAGAAGCCAGTGTGTTTGACAGAAAGAAAGAGAGAGAGAAGTGTCAGTGTGTTTGACAGAAAGAGAGAGAGAGAGAGAGAAGAGTCAGTGTGTTTGACAGAAAGAGAGAGAAGAAGCGCCAGTGTGTTTGACAGAAAAGAGAGAGAGAGAGAAGAGTCAGTGTGTTTGATAGAAAGAGAGAGAGAGAAGTGTCAGTGTGTTTGACAGAAAGAGAGAGAAGAGCCAGTGTGTTTGACAGAAAGAAAGAGAGAGAGAAGAGCCAGTGTGTTTGACAGAAAGAGAGAGAGAGAGAAGAGTCAGTGTGTTTGATAGAAAGAGAGAGAGAGAAGAGTCAGTGTGTTTGACAGAGAGAGAGAGAGAGAGAGAGAGAAGAGTCAGTGTGTTTGACAGAAAAGAGAGAGAGAAGAGTCAGTGTGTTTGACAGAAAGAAAGAGAGAGAGAAGAGCCAGTGTGTTTGACAGAAAGAGAGAGAAGAGCCAGTGTGTTTGACAGAAAGAAAGAGAGAGAGAAGAGCCAGTGTGTTTGACAGAAAGAGAGAGAGAGAGAAGAGTCAGTGTGTTTGATAGAAAGAGAGAGAGAGAAGAGTCAGTGTGTTTGACAGAAAGAAAGAGAGAGAGAAGAGCCAGTGTGTTTTACAGAAAGAGAGAGAGAGAAGAGTCAGCGTGTTTGATAGAAAGAGAGAGAGAGAAGAGTTAGTGTGTTTGACAGAAAGAAAGAGAGAGAGAGAAGAGCCAGTGTGTTTGACAGAAAGAGAGAGAAGAGCCAGTGTGTTTGACAGAAAGAGAGAGAAGAGCCAGTGTGTTTGACAGAAAGAGAGAGAGAAGAGCCAGTGTGTTTGACAGAAAGAGAGAGAAGAGCCAGTGTGTTTGACAGAAAGAGAGAGAAGAGCCAGTGTGTTTGACAGAAAGAGAGAGAAGAGCCAGTGTGTTTGACAGAAAGAGAGAGAGAAGAGCCAGTGTGTTTGACAGAAAGAGAGAGAAGAGCCAGTGTGTTTGACAGAAAGAGAGAGAAGAGCCAGTGTGTTTGACAGAAAGAGAGAGAAGAGCCAGTGTGTTTGACAGAAAGAGAGAGAAGAGCCAGTGTGTTTGACAGAAAGAGAGAGAGAAGAGCCAGTGTGTTTGACAGAAAGAGAGAGAAGAGCCAGTGTGTTTGACAGAAAGAGAGAGAAGAGCCAGTGTGTTTGACAGAAAGAGAGAGAAGAGCCAGTGTGTTTGACAGAAAGAGAGAGAAGAGCCAGTGTGTTTGACAGAAAGAGAGAAAAGAGCCAGTGTGTTTGACAGAAAGAGAGAGAAGTAGAGCCAGTGTGTTTGACAGAAAGAGAGAGAAGTAGAGCCAGTGTGTTTGACACAGAGAGAGGAGTCAGTGTGTTTGACAGAAAGAAAGAGAGAGAGAAGAGCCAGTGTGTTTGACAGAAAAGAGAGAGAGAAGAGTCAGTGTGTTTGACAGAAAGAGAGAGAAGAAGCGCCAGTGTGTTTGACAGAAAGAGAGAGAGAGAGAAGAGTCAGTGTGTTTGATAGAAAGAGAGAGAGAGAAGTGTCAGTGTGTTTGACAGAAAGAGAGAGAGAGAAGAGTCAGTGTGTTTGACAGAGAGAGAGAGAGAGAGAGAGAGAGAAGAGTCAGTGTGTTTGACAGAAAGAGAGAGAAGAGCCAGTGTGTTTGACAGAAAGAAAGAGAGAGAGAAGTGTCAGTGTGTTTGACAGAAAAGAGAGAGAGATAAGAGTCAGTGTGTTTGACAGAAGAGAGAGAGAAGAAGCGCCAGTGTGTTTGACAGAAAGAGAGAGAAGAGTCAGTGTGTTTGATAGGAAGAGAGAGAGAGAAGTGTTAGTGTGTTTGACAGAAAGAGAGAGAGAGAGAAGAGTCAGTGCGTTTGACAGAGAGAGAGAGAGAGAGAGAGAGAAGAGTCAGTGTGTTTGACAGAAAGAGAGAGAGAGAAGAGTCAGTGTGTTTGACAGAAAGAGAGAGAGAGAGAGAGAAGAGTCAGTGTGTTTGACAGAAAGAGAGAGAAGAAGCGCCAGTGTGTTTGACAGAAAGAAAGAGAGAGAGAAGTGTCAGTGTGTTTGACAGAAAGAGAGAGAGAGAGAAGAGTCAGTGTGTTTGACAGAAAGAGAGAGAAGAAGCGCCAGTGTGTTTGACAGAAAGAGAGAGAGAGAGAGAAGAGTCAGTGTCTTTGATAGAAAGAGAGAGAGAGAGAAGTGTCAGTGTGTTTGACAGAAAGAGAGAGAGAGAAGAGTCAGTGTGTTTGACAGAAAGAGAGAGAGAGAAGAGTCAGTGTGTTTGACAGAAAGAGAGAGAGAGAGAAGAGTCAGTGTGTTTGACAGAGAGAGAGAGAGAGAGAAGAGTCAGTGTGTTTGACAGAAAGAGAGAGCGAGAAGAGTCAGTGTGTTTGACAGAAAGAAAGAGAGAGAGAAGAGCCAGTGTGTTTGACAGAAAGAGAGAGAAGAGCCAGTGTGTTTGACAGAAAGAAAGAGAGAGAGAGAAGAGCCAGTGTGTTTGACAGAAAGAGAGAGAGAGAAGAGTCAGTGTGTTTGACAGAAAGAGAGAGAGAGAGAAGAGTCAGTGTGTTTGACAGAAAGAGAGAGAAGAAGCGCCAGTGTGTTTGACAGAAAGAGAGAGAGAGAGAAGAGTCAGTGTGTTTGATAGAAAGAGAGAGAGAGAAGTGTCAGTGTGTTTGACAGAGAGAGAGAGAGAGAGAGAAGAGTCAGTGTGTTTGACAGAAAGAGAGAGAAGAAGCGCCAGTGTGTTTGACAGAAAGAAAGAGAGAGAGAAGTGTCAGTGTGTTTGACAGAAAGAGAGAGAGAGAGAAGAGTCAGTGTGTTTGACAGAAAGAGAGAGAAGAAGCGCCAGTGTGTTTGACAGAAAGAGAGAGAGAGAGAAGAGTCAGTGTGTTTGATAGAAAGAGAGAGAGAGAAGTGTCAGTGTGTTTGACAGAGAGAGAGAGAGAGAGAGAGAAGAGTCAGTGTGTTTGACAGAAAGAGAGAGAAGAAGCGCCAGTGTGTTTGACAGAAAGAAAGAGAGAGAGAAGTGTCAGTGTGTTTGACAGAAAGAGAGAGAGAGAGAAGAGTCAGTGTGTTTGACAGAAAGAGAGAGAAGAAGCGCCAGTGTGTTTGACAGAAAGAGAGAGAGAGAGAGAGAAGAGTCAGTGTGTTTGATAGAAAGAGAGAGAGAGAGAAGTGTCAGTGTGTTTGACAGAAAGAGAGAGAGAGAGAAGAGTCAGTGTGTTTGACAGAGAGAGAGAGAGAGAAGAGTCAGTGTGTTTGACAGAAAGAGAGAGAGAGAAGAGTCAGTGTGTTTGACAGAAAGAAAGAGAGAGAGAAGAGCCAGTGTGTTTGACAGAAAGAGAGAGAAGAGCCAGTGTGTTTGACAGAAAGAAAGAGAGAGAGAAGAGCCAGTGTGTTTGACAGAAAGAGAGAGAGAGAGAAGAGTCAGTGTGTTTGATAGAAAGAGAGAGAGAGAAGAGTCAGTGTGTTTGACAGAAAGAAAGAGAGAGAGAAGAGCCAGTGTGTTTTACAGAAAGAGAGAGAGAGAGAAGAGTCAGCGTGTTTGATAGAAAGAGAGAGAGAGAAGAGTTAGTGTGTTTGACAGAAAGAAAGAGAGAGAGAAGAGCCAGTGTGTTTGACAGAAAGAGAGAGAAGAGCCAGTGTGTTTGACAGAAAGAGAGAGAAGAGCCAGTGTGTTTGACAGAAAGAGAGAGAAGAGCCAGTGTGTTTGACAGAAAGAGAGAGAGAAGAGCCAGTGTGTTTGACAGAAAGAGAGAGAAGAGCCAGTGTGTTTGACAGAAAGAGAGAGAAGAGCCAGTGTGTTTGACAGAAAGAGAGAGAAGAGCCAGTGTGTTTGACAGAAAGAGAGAGAAGAGCCAGTGTGTTTGACAGAAAGAGAGAGAGAAGAGCCAGTGTGTTTGACAGAAAGAGAGAGAAGAGCCAGTGTGTTTGACAGAAAGAGAGAGAAGAGCCAGTGTGTTTGACAGAAAGAGAGAGAAGAGCCAGTGTGTTTGACAGAAAGAGAGAGAGAAGAGCCAGTGTGTTTGACAGAAAGAGAGAAAAGAGCCAGTGTGTTTGACAGAAAGAGAGAGAAGTAGAGCCAGTGTGTTTGACAGAAAGAGAGAGAAGTAGAGCCAGTGTGTTTGACACAGAGAGAGGAGTCAGTGTGTTTGACAGAAAGAAAGAGAGAGAGAAGAGCCAGTGTGTTTGACAGAAAGAGAGAGAGAGAAGAGTCAGTGTGTTTGACAGAAAGAGAGAGAAGAAGCGCCAGTGTGTTTGACAGAAAGAGAGAGAGAGAGAAGAGTCAGTGTGTTTGATAGAAAGAGAGAGAGAGAAGTGTCAGTGTGTTTGACAGAAAGAGAGAGAGAGAGAAGAGTCAGTGTGTTTGACAGAGAGAGAGAGAGAGAGAGAGAGAGAGAGAGAGAGAGAGAGAGAGAGAGAGAAGAGTCAGTGTGTTTGACAGAAAGAGAGAGAAGCGCCAGTGTGTTTGACAGAAAGAAAGAGAGAGAGAAGTGTCAGTGTGTTTGACAGAA
Source organism: Oncorhynchus gorbuscha (assembly GCF_021184085.1). Taxonomy (NCBI): domain Eukaryota; kingdom Metazoa; phylum Chordata; class Actinopteri; order Salmoniformes; family Salmonidae; genus Oncorhynchus; species Oncorhynchus gorbuscha. The sequence continues at coordinate 107,419,187 of NC_060178.1, read as the reverse complement.
AGAGAGAGAGAGATAAGAGTCAGTGTGTTTGACAGAAAGAGAGAGAAGAAGCGCCAGTGTGTTTGACAGAAAGAGAGAGAGAGAGAAGAGTCAGTGTGTTTGATAGAAAGAGAGAGAGAGAAGTGTCAGTGTGTTTGACAGAAAGAGAGAGAGAGAGAAGAGTCAGTGCGTTTGACAGAGAGAGAGAGAGAGAGAGAAGAGTCAGTGTGTTTGACAGAAAGAGAGAGAGAGAAGAGTCAGTGTGTTTGACAGAAAGAGAGAGAGAGAGAGAGAGAAGAGTCAGTGTGTTTGACAGAAAGAGAGAGAAGAAGCGCCAGTGTGTTTGACAGAAAGAAAGAGAGAGAGAGAAGTGTCAGTGTGTTTGACAGAAAGAGAGAGAGAGAGAAGAGTCAGTGTGTTTGACAGAAAGAGAGAGAAGAAGCGCCAGTGTGTTTGACAGAAAGAGAGAGAGAGAGAGAAGAGTCAGTGTCTTTGATAGAAAGAGAGAGAGAGAGAAGTGTCAGTGTGTTTGACAGAAAGAGAGAGAGAGAAGAGTCAGTGTGTTTGACAGAAAGAGAGAGAGAGAAGAGTCAGTGTGTTTGACAGAAAGAGAGAGAGAGAAGAGTCAGTGTGTTTGACAGAGAGAGAGAGAGAGAGAAGAGTCAGTGTGTTTGACAGAAAGAGAGAGCGAGAAGAGTCAGTGTGTTTGACAGAAAGAAAGAGAGAGAGAAGAGCCAGTGTGTTTGACAGAAAGAGAGAGAAGAGCCAGTGTGTTTGACAGAAAGAAAGAGAGAGAGAAGAGCCAGTGTGTTTGATAGAAAGAGAGAGAGAGAAGTGTCAGTGTGTTTGACAGAGAGAGAGAGAGAGAGAGAGAGAGAGAGAGAGAGAGAGAGAGAGAGAGAGAGAGAGAGAGAGAGAGAGAGAGAGAGAGAGAGAGAGAGAAGAGTCAGTGTGTTTGACAGAAAGAGAGAGAAGTAGAGCCAGTGTGTTTTTGACACAGAGAGAGAGGAGTCAGTGTGTTTGACACAGAGAGAGAGGAGTCAGTGTGTTTGACACAGAGAGAGGAGTCAGTGTGTTTGACAGAGAGAGAGAGAGAAGAGCCAGTGTGTTTGACAGAAAGAGAGAGAGAGAGAAGAGCCAGTGTGTTTGACAGAGAGAGAGAGAGAGAGAGAGAGAGAGAGAGAGAGAGAGAGAGAGAGAGAGAGAGAGAGAGAGAGAGAGAGAGAAGAGCCAGTGTGTTTGACAGAAAGAGAGAGAGAGAGAGAGAGAGAGAGAGAGAGAGAGAGAGAGAGAGAGAAGAGCCAGTGTGTTTGACTGAAAGAGAGAGAGAGAGAGAGAGAGAGAGAGAGAGAGAGAGAGAGAGAGAGAGAGAGAGAGAGAGAGAGAGAGAGAGAGAGAGAGAGAGAGAGAGAGAAAGAGAGAGAAGAGCCAGTGTGTTTGACAGAAAGAGAGAGTAAAGAAGAGCCAGTGTGTTTGACAGAAAGAGAGAGAGAAGAAGAGCCAGTGTGTTTGGAAATGAAGAATGATAGGAAGTAATTTCTCTGAACAGGTGGTGATTCGCCTAATAGGACCAGATGGTCTTTGTGGTCATTGACCCAATTACCATAGAGTGGTGAAGTTTGGGTAAAGACATTTTGCAGAGCTAGTAGGAACTTGGTGTGTGTCCTAAATGGAACCATATTCCCAATATAGTGCACTACTTTGGAGCAGAGCCCTATGGGATATCTTATAGGCCTGGTAAAAAAAAGCACTATATAGAGACTAGGGTGCCATTTGTTATGCAGTCCTTCTGTTTTCCCCTTAAAACCACTCAGGAATTCAGAGAAAGTACAACAGCTACTACACAAGCTTTAAATCATTCTACCTGTAGGACCGACCGAGAGGAGGGGGAATTGGGTTATTTGTGAAACTCTCCATTATAATTAGTATGTTCCTGCTGTAGAAGTGGCGTAAGGTTTGTTATAGTGGTCTACTAGGACCAAAGAAAACACCTCAGTCCATATATCCTTATTGAACTAGTCTTGGCACTTTAGCTACCATTAAATCATTAAAAGTAGCACAAAATAAATCTCTTTAAAGTCATAATTCGTAGTTTTTTTTCAGGTTGAAAGTAACTTGTAGGGAAACCTCCAAGTGAATAGACTCCTGTGAGCACACCATTTACTTGTTCTGTTAAACTGGGAATCCAATACAACGTCATGTCACTTCTGAAAGGGTCATTTAATTACTGTACCTCTGTTGAAGTTATACGTTTTGACAGACAGGCTGGGTTCAGCGACACTGTGACAACCAATCAACTGCCCCGAATACGATTCCTGGCATTATTATCCCTTTTCGGAAGAAGTGCATTGTGGGACTAAATTAAATTAGTGACAGCTCGTTGAGAAGGCAAGCAGGCTGTGTGGAATGGAATACATCTGTAGTGCGGTGCTGAACACGTTCTGGGTATTGTAAAGGAATCATAAAAAGCAGTCATTTCATGACTACGTCAATGTTTAGATTTTATTCCACCTAGGAGCTGTGAATTTGTTAATACTAGGGATGTACATCGTATAACATAGTACTAGGGCTGTACATTGTATAACATAGTACTAGGACTGTAAATCCTATAATATAATACTAGGGCTGTACATCGTATAACATAGTACTAGTACTGTACATCTTATAACATAGTACTAGGGCTGTACATCGTATAACATAGTACTAGGACTGTACATCATATAACATAGTACTAGGGCTGTACATCGTATAACATAGTACTAGGGCTGTACATCGTATAACATAGTACTAGTACTGTACATCGTATAACATAATACTAGGGCTGTACATCGTATAACATAGTACTAGGGCTGTACATCGTATAACATAGTACTAGGACTGTAAATCCTATAATACTAGGGCTGTACATTGTATAACATAGTACTAGTACTGTACATCGTATAACATAGTACTAGGGCTGTACATCGTATAACATAGTACTAGGGCTGTACATCGTATAACATAGTACTAAGCTGTACATTGTATAACATAGTACTAGGGCTGTACATCGTATAACATAGTACTAGGACTGTAAATCCTATAATATAATACTAGGGCTGTACATTGTATAACATAGTACTAGGGCTGTACATCGTATAACATAGTACTAGGACTGTAAATCCTATAATATAATACTAGGGCTGTACATCGTATAACATAGTACTAGGGCTGTACATCGTATAAAATAGTACTAGGACTGTAAATCCTATAATATAATACTAGGGCTGTACATTGTATAACATAGTACTAGTACTGTACATCGTATAACATAGTACTAGGGCTGTACATCGTTTAACATAGTACTAGTACTGTACAACGTATAACATAGTACTAGTGCTGTACATCGTATAACATAGTACTAGGGCTGTACATCGTATAACATAGTACTAGGGCTGTAAATCGTATAACATAATACTAGGACTGTAAATCCTATAATATAATACAAGGCCATTAGGAAAAAGTGATTTCCTTTCAAGGAAGCTGCCTTCTTATAATACCAGGATGGATGTGTTTAATCTTCTGAAGAACCTTGGATAACCACAGCTGTTTCATCACTGTGAACGGGATTAGTATCCTCCATCCAACTTTCACCACAGTGCTGGATTTATACTTTCTCTTCTTTTGAAGTAACACAACCACAAGGTAATCCCCAATCCCCCCCCCCCAACTTTTCCTTGTAAGGTCATAACAATTAACCCACAGTTCTCCTTAGGATTCTGTTTAAATGCTCTAAAGTCTAACTAGTATTGGAGCTTCTGTATGAATCTCTGTAAAAGCTAAATTGCCAATAACTACGTAAGGGGCGCATTAAAAGGTTATAATGATGAATTCTGTTCCCTCTTTCTATAAAATGTCATCATTCTGCTATTGCTGGCACACATTCATCTATTGTATGTACATGTACAGTCGGGTCTTCAAGAAGTGGCTTTGCTTCTCTACTTCATTTGAGCTGTACTGTAATTCAGTTCCATATGTTTAAACCTCAGTCAAGGTAATACTGTAAAACCTGAATGCGTTGGCTGTCGGTTAAAAGTCATTCTTAGAAGTGGACTTCCAATGGGAATTAAGCATCAGTGAATTTTATGCATTTATTGAAGTGAAGAGCTTCTGTAACTTAGTGCCACAGTCTAGTAAAAATCCTATTATGGATGGATGGATGAAGGAAAATAAAATGTTATCCCTGATGAAAGAGGGTATGAAATGTGTTTGATATCCCTGATGAAAGAGGGTATGAAATGTGTTTGATATCCCTGATGAAAGAGGGTATGAAATGTGTTTGATATCCCTGATGAAAGAGGGTATGAAATGTGTTTGATATCCCTGATGAAAGAGGGTATGAAATGTGTTTGATATCCCTGATGAAAGAGGGTATGAAATGTGTTTGTTATCCCTGATGAAAGAGGGTATGAAATGTGTTTGATATCCCTGATGAAAGAGGGTATGAAATGTGTTTGATATCCCTGATGAAAGAGGGTATGAAATGTGTTTGATATCCCTGATGAAAGAGGGTATGAAATGTGTTTGATATCCCTGATGAAAGAGGGTATGAAATGTGTTTGATATCCCTGATGAAAGAGGGTATGAAATGTGTTTGATATCCCTGATGAAAGAGGGTATGAAATGTGTTTGATATCCCTGATGAAAGAGGGTATGAAATGTGTTTGATATCCCTGATGAAAGAGGGTATGAAATGTGTTTGATATCCCTGATGAAAGAGGGTATGAAATGTGTTTGATATCCCTGATGAAAGAGGGTATGAAATGTGTTTGATATCCCTGATGAAAGAGGGTATGAAATGTGTTTGATATCCCTGATGAAAGAGGGTATGAAATGTGTTTGATATCCCTGATGAAAGAGGGTATGAAATGTGTTTGATATCCCTGATGAAAGAGGGTATGAAATGTGTTTGATATCCCTGATGAAAGAGGGTATGAAATGTGTTTGATATCCTTGATGAAAGAGGGTATGAAATGTGTTTGATATCCCTGATGAAAGAGGGTATGAAATGTGTTTGATATCCCTGATGAAAGAGGGTATGAAATGTGTTTGATATCCCTGATGAAAGAGGGTATGAAATGTGTTTGATATCCCTGATGAAAGAGGGTATGAAATGTGTTTGATATCCAGTGGTATTCTAAGGGTTTCTTCCTGAGGAGTAATGACAACACATCAACCCAGGAGGATGCCCACAAAATCCCTTTAAGCATTAAAAACATACTACATTAATAGGGCTTATGGTTTTACTACCAAAGATAAATGTCTCTATTTCTCCATTCATATTTATGCTGCTCGCCTTTCGCAATAGAAAATAGAGTGCATTCGGGAAGCATTCAAACCCCTTCACTTTTTCCACATTTTCAATCCTTAAAAGGATTTTTACAAATTAAATCCTCATCAATCTACACACAATACCCCATAATGACAAAGCGAAAACAGGTTTTTAGAAATGTTTGCACATTTACTACAACTAAACAACAGAAATACCTTATTTACATAAGTATTCAGACCCTTTGCTATGAGACTCGAAATTGAGCTCAGATTCATCCTGTTCATGTTTTATCCTCTAGATGTTTTACAACTTGATTGGAGTCCACCTGTGGTAAATTCAATGGATTGGACATGATTTAGAAAGCCACAAAATTGAGCTCAGGTGCATCTTGTTTCCATTAATCATCCTTGAGATGTTTCTACAACTTGATTGGAGTCCAGCTGTGGTAAATTCAATTGATTGGACATGATTTGGAAAGACACACACCTGTCTATATAAGGTCCCACAGTTGACAGCGCATGTCAGAGCAAAAACCAAGCCATGAGGTCAAAGGAATTGTCCGTAGAGCTCTGAGACAGGATTGTGTCGATGCACAGATCTGGGGGAAGTACTGAGTAAAGTGTCTGAACACTTATGTAATTGATAGTTCATATTTTTTTAAACATTTGCAAACATTTCTAAAAACCTGCTTTTTTGTCATTATGGGGTGTTGTGTGTGTAGATTGATGAAAAAAACAATGTAATCCATTGTAGAATAAGGCTGTAACGTGACACAGCAGGGGAAGAAGTGAAGGGGTCTGAATAATTTCTGAACACACGGTATAGGACAAAGCAACAGCCAGCGTTCTCTTTCAGATGCTAACAACGGACTTCAAAGATTATTAAATGTTGAGGCACCACTGCCAACACATTGTCAGACAGTCAACATGGTCAGAGGTTGTGTTGTTTTTTAGCAGAATCACATTAGTGGAAACGGAGGGTGTTCTCAGGGCAGGCCTGGTTGTAGCTAGATATGTTCCAGTCACGTTTTTTTGTTTTTAATGTGTTTTAGCTAACCCTATCCCAAACCCTGTTCCTAATCTGAACTTCATTCTCCTAACCTGTTAAGAAAAGTCCCTTCTGCTAGTGAAAACTGGCAGACCTGCCGCGAGAACAGCGTGGGTTCTGAGTAACTAACGCGATACTTGTGAAGGCCTCGTTAGCAACCTTCACCACCGAATCTAGCTTTTCTTTCAATGTCTAATTTTGTAGATGGTGAAAACCATTGTCACCACTGTCAATACATGATCACACACCAAACATTCAGCTAGTTAGAAATCAGCCCAATTATGCATGTTGGAGCACTAACATATATTAATGAGCCTGTTGAAGAGTGTCATAATTATCTCTAATGGATTCAACAGAGGAGAACGCTCATGTTGTTCCTTAGAGGGGGACGTGTGTGTGTGTGTGTGTGTGTGTGTGTGTGTGTGTGTGTGTGTGTGTGTGTGTGTGTGTGTGTGTGTGTGTGTGTGTGTGTGTGTGTGTGTGTGTGTGTGTGTGTGTGTGTGTGTGTGTGTCAGCATGGGTGTGAAAGATATTTGATGAATGATCTGCCCTTCCTTGACATGGAAGCAGACAGACAGTCAGAGGGGAAGAAAGAAGGAGAATGACAATGTTTCAGTTCACACAGGGAGTGGATGTAGAGTTACAGGCACCAGGGTAACCTTTAACCCTGTGATTCTACTGCAGATTGGGGTTTAATGCTCTGCTGAGCGTTGGACCTAAGCCTCATATCAGCCCTGGGGAAGAGTCCACTTGTTCTAAAGAGAATGCAAACATCCCTATAGGCTCCTTGTATTACAAACTATATCTTGAAGCCAGTTCCACTGACTGCTAACCCTAATCAGGGACTGATTGAGATCTGGGACACCAGGCGGGTGCTATTAATGATCAGGCAGAACATAATAGCTATAGGCTATTATCTATCCCCAACATCAGTTATACACACCTGCAGTTCATGCAGTACACAATACATGGTGTTACTGGGGTGACTCTGCTTTGTCTAAAGGGATGTTGAATATTCCTATACCAGTAGACTATAGGGTTCTATCTTCTGATTCACTGATTATGCATCACTGATGATCCTATAGATTCCATATGCTACTGTCTATCTCCTACATCACTGAGGATCCTATAGATTCCATATGCTACTGTCTATCTCCTACATCACTGATGATCCTATAGATTCCATAGGCTACTGTCTATCTCCTACATCACTGAGGATCCTATAGATTCCATATGCTACTGTCTATCTCCTACATCACTGATGATCCTATAGATTCCATAGGCTACTGTCTATCTCCTACATCACTGAGGATCCTATAGATTCCATAGGCTACTGTCTATCTCCTACATCACTGATGATCCTATAGATTCCATATGCTACTGTCTATCTCCTACATCACTAATTATCCTACAGATTCCATAGGCTACTGTCTATCTCCTACATCACTGATGATCCTATAGATTCCATAGGCTACTGTCTATCTCCTACATCACTGAGGATCCTATAGATTCCATATGCTACTGTCTATCTCCTACATCACTGATGATACTATAGATTCCATAGGCTACTGTCTATCTCCTACATCACTAATTATCCTACAGATTCCATAGGCTACTGTCTATCTCCTACATCACTGATGATCCTATAGATTCCATAGGCTACTGTCTATCTCCTACATCACTGATGATCCTATAGATTCCATATGCTACTGTCTATCTCCTACATCACTGATGATCCTACAGATTCCATATGCTACTGTCTATCTCCTACATCACTGATGATCCTATAGATTCCATATGCTACTGTCTATCTCCTACATCACTGATGATCCTATAGATTCCATATGCTACTGTCTATCTCCTACATCACTGATGATCCTATAGATTCCATATGCTACTGTCTATCTCCTACATCACTGATGATCCTACAGATTCCATAGGCTACTGTCTATCTCCTACATCACTGAGGATCCTATAGATTCCATATGCTACTGTCTATCTCCTACATCACTGATGATCCTATAGATTCCATATGCTACTGTCTATCTCCTACATCACTGATGATCCTATAGATTCCATATGCTACTGTCTATCTCCTACATCACTGATGATCCTATAGATTCCATAGGCTACTGTCTATCTCCTACATCACTGATGATACTATAGATTCCATAGGCTACTGTCTATCTCCTACATCACTGAGGATCCTATAGATTCCATAGGCTACTGTCTATCTCCTACATCACTGATGATCCTATAGATTCCATATGCTACTGTCTATCTCCTACATCACTAATTATCCTACAGATTCCATAGGCTACTGTCTATCTCCTACATCACTGATGATCCTATAGATTCCATATGCTACTGTCTATCTCCTACATCACTGATGATCCTATAGATTCCATAGGCTACTGTCTATCTCTTACATCACTGAGGATCCTATAGATTCCATAGGCTACTGTATCTCCAACATCACTAGTAGGCCACATGGACATCTTCCCCTCTTAAAGTAACTGTCCAGTGTTTCCAGATTTCTATGAACTATTACCTATAATTAATTACAAAATGAGTGAACTACTTTTCCTTATTTTATATGTTAAAAAGCCTATTTTCTGTGTTGCAATGGTGTGGGCGTACCCCAACAACAACATGGTGTGGATCTATATACCATTCAATAAAATAAAAAGACATGTAAACAGCTGATTGGCCAGCTCAGACAGTTTGACGTCTCTGCCAAAAACATGACGTGATCTTCTCTGAGGAAATGGCAAGCATTTTTAAAATGGTCTGTTTGAGATAATAGTTAGAGGGATTTTCTTCTTCACTTTTTTTGCTTTGTCCACTAATATGAGTCAACAACATAATGATCTTTTAGAGGTAGACTCAGCAATACAACATACAGACAGAAAGTCAACAACATAATGATATTTTAGAGGTAGACTCAGCAATACAACATACAGGAAGTCAGCAACATAATGATATTTTAGAGGTAGACTCAGCAATACAACATACAGACAGAAAGTCAACAACATAATGATCTTTTAGAGTTAGACTCAGCAATACAACATACAGGAAGTCAGCAACATAATGATATTTTAGAGGTAGACTCAGCAATACAACATACAGACAGAAAGTCAACAACATAATGATCTTTTAGAGTTAGACTCAGCAATACAACATACAGGAAGTCAGCAACATAATGATCTTTTAGGGGTAGACTCAGCAATACAACATACAGACAGGAAGTCAACAACATAATGATATTTTAGAGTTAGACTCAGCAATACAACATACAGACAGGAAGTCAACAACATAGTGGGTCAGTTTCTGCAACCACCAAGAAAGCGCATGGCTTCTGTTTTGGCGCCCTGGTTACCAGGCTGCGAAGAGGGAACCCGTGAACATGTGCAGATACTGTGTGTGACTGTAAGAGTGAAGTCTTGGATATCACTCATCTCAATATCTGCCGTGCTGCTCGTGGCAACGTCAGTCTACCTTTTAAAATGAGATTTTCACTGAACAGTTACTTTAAAGCTACAGTCCTCAATTGAAACAATAACAAGCGCTCCACCCCGTTTCTATTTTGGTAAACAACTGAGGGATGGGCCTGGATATTAAAACATTTGGTAAGCAACTGAGGGATGGGCCTGGATAATAAAACATTTGGTTAGCAACTGAGGGATGGGCCTGGATAATAAAACATTTGGTAAACAACTGAGGGATGGGCCTGGATAATAAAACATTTGGTAAGCAACTGAGGGATGGGCCTGGATAATAAAACATTTGGTAAACAACTGAGGGATGGGCCTGGATAATAAAACATTTGGTAAACAACTGAGGGATGGGCCTGGATAATAAAACATTTGGTAAACAACTGAGGGATGGGCCTGGATAATAAAACATTTGGTAAGCAACTGAGGGATGGGCCTGGATAATAAAACATTTGGTTAGCAACTGAGGGATGGGCCTGGATATTAAAACATTTGGTTAGCAACTGAGGGATGGGCCTGGATAATAAAACATTTGGTTAGCAACTGAGGGATGGGCCTGGATAATAAAACATTTGGTTAGCAACTGAGGGATGGGCCTGGATAATAAAACATTTGGTAAGCAACTGAGGGATGGGCCTGGATAATAAAACATTTGGTAAGCAACTGAGGGATGGGCCTGGATAATAAAACATTTGGTTAGCAACTGAGGGATGGGCCTGGATAATAAAACATTTGGTAAGCAACTGAGGGATGGGCCTGGATAATAAAACATTTGGTTAGCAACTGAGGGATGGGCCTGGATAATAAAACATTTGGTAAACAACTGAGGGATGGGCCTGGATAATAAAACATTTGGTAAACAACTGAGGGATGGGCCTGGATAATAAAACATTTGGTAAACAACTGAGGGATGGGCCTGGATAATAAAACATTTGGTAAACAACTGAGGGATGGGCCTGGATAATAAAACATTTGGTTAGCAACTGAGGGATGGGCCTGGATAATAAAACATTTGGTAAACAACTGAGGGATGGGCCTGGATAATAAAACATTTGGTTAGCAACTGAGGGATGGGCCTGGATAATAAAACATTTGGTAAACAACTGAGGGATGGGCCTGGATAATAAAACATTTGGTAAACAACTGAGGGATGGGCCTGGATAATAAAACATTTGGTAAGCAACTGAGGGATGGGCCTGGATATTAAAACATTTGGTAAGCAACTGAGGGATGGGCCTGGATAATAAAACATTTGGTTAGCAACTGAGGGATGGGCCTGGATATTAAAACATTTGGTAAGCAACTGAGGGATGGGCCTGGATATTAAATCATTTGGTAAGCAACTGAGGGATGGGCCTGGATATTAAATCATTTGGTAAGCAACTGAGGGATGGGCCTGGATATTAAATCATTTGGTAAGCAACTGAGGGATGGGCCTGGATAATAAAACATTTGGTAAGCAACTGAGGGATGGGCCTGGATATTAAATCATTTGGTAAGCAACTGAGGGATGGGCCTGGATATTAAATCATTTGGTAAGCAACTGAGGGATGGGCCTGGATAATAAACATTTGGTAAGCAACTGAGGGATGGGCCTGGATAATAAAACATTTGGTAAGCAACTGAGGGATGGGCCTGGATAATAAAACATTTGGTTAGCAACTGAGGGATGGGCCTGGATAATAAAACATTTGGTAAGCAACTGAGGGATGGGCCTGGATAATAAAACATTTGGTTAGCAACTGAGGGATGGGCCTGGATAATAAAACATTTGGTAAACAACTGAGGGATGGGCCTGGATAATAAAACATTTGGTAAACAACTGAGGGATGGGCCTGGATAATAAAACATTTGGTAAACAACTGAGGGATGGGCCTGGATAATAAAACATTTGGTAAACAACTGAGGGATGGGCCTGGATAATAAAACATTTGGTAAACAACTGAGGGATGGGCCTGGATAATAAAACATTTGGTAAACAACTGAGGGATGGGCCTGGATAATAAAACATTTGGTTAGCAACTGAGGGATGGGCCTGGATAATAAAACATTTGGTAAACAACTGAGGGATGGGCCTGGATAATAAAACATTTGGTTAGCAACTGAGGGATGGGCCTGGATATTAAATCATTTGGTAAACAACTGAGGGATGGGCCTGGATAATAAAACATTTGGTAAACAACTGAGGGATGGGCCTGGATAATAAAACATTTGGTAAACAACTGAGGGATGGGCCTGGATAATAAAACATTTGGTTAGCAACTGAGGTATGGGCCTGGATAATAAAACATTTGGTAAACAACTGAGGGATGGGCCTGGATAATAAAACATTTGGTTAGCAACTGAGGGATGGGCCTGGATATTAAATCATTTGGTAAACAACTGAGGGATGGGCCTGGATAATAAAACATTTGGTAAGCAACTGAGGGATGGGCCTGGATATTAAAACATTTGGTAAGCAACTGAGGGATGGGCCTGGATAATAAAACATTTGGTTAGCAACTGAGGGATGGGCCTGGATATTAAAACATTTGGTAAGCAACTGAGGGATGGGCCTGGATATTAAATCATTTGGTAAGCAACTGAGGGATGGGCCTGGATATTAAATCATTTGGTAAGCAACTGAGGGATGGGCCTGTCATGCAGGTGAAAGAGGACCCAAAAGCGACTTAACAGAAACAGAGTTTATTCAAGTCCAAACAGGGAATAACAGAAATCCTCTAGTCTGTAGAGGGGAATAACAGGAGAAGCGGCCACAGACTGCAGGTCGCTTCGGGTAGGCGCAGGCCGTAGTTGACAGAGACACCTGCTCACACGCAGCATCTGATGAAGGCAAAAAACACGACAGGACAGGGCGATACACAATCACAGCAAAAACACGACAGGACAGGGCGATACATAATCACAGCACGGTGAATTCTAAACAAGGAACCGACAGGACAGGAACGGAACACAAAGGAATAAATAGGGACTCCAATCAGGGGAAAGGATCGGGAACAGGTGTGGGAAGACTAAATGATGATTAGGGGAATAGGAACAGCTGGGAGCAGGAACGGAACGATAGAGAGAAGAGAGAGCGAGAGAGTGAGAGAGGGAGGGGAGAGAGAGGGATAGAAAGAGGAAAGAACCTAATAAGACCAGCAGAGGGAAACGAATAGAATGGGGAGCACAGGGACAAGACATGATAATAAATGACAAACATGACAGTACCCCCCACTCACCGAGCGCCTCCTGGCGCACTCGAGGAGGAATCCTGGCGGCAACGGAGGAAATCATCGATGAGTGAACGGTCCAGCACGTCCCGAGACGGAACCCAACTCCTCTCCTCAGGACCGTAACCCTCCCAATCCACTAAGTATTGGTGACCCCGTCCCCGAGAACGCATGTCCATGATCTTATGTACCTTGTAAATAGGTGCGCTCTCGACAAGGACGGGAGGGGGAGGGAAGACGAACGGGGGTGCGAAGAAAGGGCTTAACACAGGAGACATGGAAGACAGGATGGACGCGACGAAGATGTCGCGGAAGAAGCAGTCGCACAGCGACAGGATTGACGACCTGGGAGACACGGAACGGACCAATGAACCGCGGAGTCAACTTACGAGAAGCTGTCGTAAGAGGAAGGTTGCGAGTGGAAAGCCACACTCTCTGGCCGCAACAATACCTTGGACTCTTAATCCTGCGTTTATTGGCGGCTCTCACCGTCTGTGCCCTGTAACGGCAAAGTGCAGACCTCACCCTCCTCCAGGTGCGCTCACAACGTTGGACAAACGCTTGAGCGGAGGGAACGCTGGACTCGGCAAGCTGGGATGAGAACAGAGGAGGCTGGTAACCCAGACTACTCTGAAACGGAGATAACCCGGTAGCAGACGAAGGAAGCGAATTGTGAGCGTATTCTGCCCAGGGGAGCTGTTCTGCCCAAGACGCAGGGTTTCTGAAAGAAAGGCTGCGTAGTATGCGACCAATCGTCTGATTGGCCCTCTCTGCTTGACCGTTAGACTGGGGATGAAACCTGGAAGAGAGACTGACGGACGCACCAATCAAACGACAGAACTCCCTCCAAAACTGTGACGTGAATTGCGGGCCTCTGTCTGAAACGGCGTCTAACGGAAGGCCATGAATTCTGAATACATTCTCAATAATGATTTGTGCCGTCTCCTTAGCGGAAGGAAGTTTAGCGAGGGGAATGAAATGTGCCGCCTTAGAGAACCTATCGACAACCGTAAGAATCACAGTCTTCCCCGCAGACAAAGGCAGACCGGTAATGAAGTCTAAGGCGATGTGAGACCATGGTCGAGAAGGAATGGGGAGCGGTCTGAGACGACCGGCAGGAGGAGAGTTACCCGACTTAGTCTGCGCGCAGTCCGAACAAGCAGCCACGAAACGGCGCGTGTCACGCTCCTGAGTCGGCCACCAAAAGCGCTGGCGAATAGACGCAAGAGTGCCTCGAACACCGGGATGACCAGCTAACTTGGCAGAGTGAGCCCACTGAAGAACAGCCAGACGAGTGGAAACAGGAACGAAAAGGAGGTTACTAGGACAAGCGCGCGGCGACGCAGTGTGCGTGAGTGCTTGCTTAACCTGTCTTTCAATTCCCCAGACTGTTAACCCGACAACACGCCCATAAGGAAGAATCCCCTCGGGATCAGTAGAAGCCACAGAAGAACTAAACAGACGGGATAAGGCATCAGGCTTGGTGTTCTTGCTACCCGGACGGTAAGAAATCACAAACTCGAAACGAGCGAAAAACAACGCCCAACGAGCTTGACGGGCATTAAGTCGTTTGGCAGAACGGATGTACTCAAGGTTCTTATGGTCTGTCCAAACGACAAAAGGAACGGTCGCCCCCTCCAACCACTGTCGCCATTCGCCTAGGGCTAAGCGGATGGCGAGCAGTTCACGGTTACCCACATCATAGTTGCGCTCAGATGGCGACAGGCGATGAGAAAAATAAGCGCAAGGATGAACCTTATCGTCAGACTGGAAGCGCTGGGATAGAATGGCTCCCACGCCTACCTCTGAAGCGTCAACCTCGACAATGAATTGTCTAGTGACGTCAGGAGTAACGAGGATAGGAGCGGACGTAAAACGTTCTTTTAGAAGATCAAAAGCTCCCTGGGCGGAACCGGACCACTTAAAACACGTCTTGACAGAAGTAAGAGCTGTGAGAGGGGCAGCAACTTGACCGAAATTACGAATGAAACGCCGATAGAAATTAGCGAAACCTAAAAAGCGCTGCAACTCGACACGTGACCTTGGAACGGGCCAATCACTGACAGCTTGGACCTTAGCGGAATCCATCTGAATGCCTTCAGCGGAAATAACGGAACCGAGAAAAGTAACGGAGGAGACATGAAAAGAGCACTTCTCAGCCTTTACGTAGAGACAATTCTCTAAAAGGCGCTGTAGAACACGTCGAACGTGCTGAACATGAATCTCGAGTGACGGAGAAAAAATCAGGATATCGTCAAGATAGACAAAAACAAAGATGTTCAGCATGTCTCTCAGAACATCATTAACTAATGCCTGAAAAACAGCTGGCGCATTGGCGAGACCGAACGGCAGAACCCGGTACTCAAAATGCCCTAACGGAGTGTTAAACGCCGTTTTCCACTCGTCCCCCTCTCTGATGCGCACGAGATGGTAAGCGTTACGAAGGTCCAACTTAGTAAAGCACCTGGCTCCCTGCAGAATCTCGAAGGCTGATGACATAAGGGGAAGCGGATAACGATTCTTAACCGTTATGTCATTCAGCCCTCGATAATCCACGCAGGGGCGCAGAGTACCGTCCTTCTTCTTAACAAAAAAAAGAACCCCGCCCCGGCCGGAGAGGAAGAAGGCACTATGGTACCGGCGTCAAGAGACACAGACAAATAATCCTCGAGAGCCTTACGTTCGGGAGCCGACAGAGAGTATAGTCTACCTCGAGGAGGAGTGGTCCCCGGAAGGAGATCAATACTACAATCATACGACCGGTGAGGAGGAAGGGAGTTGGCTCGGGACCGACTGAAGACCGTGCGCAGATCATGATATTCCTCCGGCACTCCTGTCAAATCGCCAGGTTCCTCCTGAGAAGTAGGGACAGAAGAAACGGGAGGGATGGCAGACATTAAACACTTCACATGACAAGAAACGTTCCAGGATAGGATAGAATTACTAGACCAATTAATAGAAGAATTATGACATACTAGCCAGGGATGACCCAAAACAACAGGTGTAAACGGTGAACGGAAAATCAAAAAAGAAATAGTCTCACTGTGGTTACCAGATACTGTGAGGGTTAAAGGTAGTGTCTCAAATCTGATACTGGGAAGATGACTACCATCTAAGGCGAACATGGGCGTAGGCTTCTCTAACTCTCTGAAAGGAATGTCATGTTTCCGAACCCATGCTTCGTCCATGAAACAACCCTCAGCCCCAGAGTCTATCAAGGCACTACATGTAGCACCCGAACCGGTCCAGCGTAGATGGACCGACAAAGTAGTACAGGATTTTGATGGAGAGACTTGAGTAGTTGCGCTCACCTGTAGCCCTCCGCTTACAGATGAGCTCTGGCTTTACTGGACATGAATTAACAAAATGTCCAGCAACTCCATAATAGAGGCACAGGCGGTTGGTGATCCTCCGTTCCCTCTCCTTAGTCGAGATGCGAATCCCTCCCAGCTGCATGGGCTCAGTCTCAAAGCCAGAGGAGGGAGATGGTTGCGATGCGGAGCAGGGAAACACCGTTGATGCAAACTCTCTTCCACGAGCCCGGTGACGAAGATCTACCCGTCGTTCTATGCGGATGGCGAGAGCAATCAAAGAGTCCACATCTGAAGGAACCTCCCGGGAGAGAATCTCATCCTTAACCACTGCGTGGAGTCCCTCCAGAAAACGAGCGAGCAGCGCCGGCTCGTTCCACTCACTAGAGGCAGCAAGAGTGCGAAACTCAATAGAATAATCCGTTATGGACCGTTCACCTTGGCATAAGGAAGCCAGGGCCCTAGAAGCCTCCCCCACCAAAAACTGAACGGTCAAAAACCCGAATCATCTCCTCTTTAAAGTTCTGGAACTTGTTAGAGCAATCAGCCCTTGCCTCCCAGATAGCTGTGCCCCATTCTCGAGCCCGGCCAGTAAGGAGTGAAATGACGTAAGCAACCCGAGCTCTCTCTCTAGAGTATGTGTTGGGTTGGAGAGAGAACACAATCTCACACTGCGTGAGAAAGGAGCGGCACTCAGTGGGCTGCCCGGAGTAGCAAGGTGGGTTATTAACCCTAGGTTCTGGAGGCTCGGCAGGCCAGGAAGTAACAGGTGGCACGAGACGTAGACTCTGGAACTGTCCAGAGAGGTCGGAAACCTGAGCGGCCAGGTTCTCCACGGCATGGCGAGCAGCAGACAATTCCTGCTCGTGTCTGCCGAGCATGGCTCCTTGGATCTCGACGGCAGTGTAACGAGCGTCTGAAGTCGCTGGGTCCATTCCTTGGTCGGTTCCTTCTGTCATGCAGGTGAAAGAGGACCCAAAAGCGACTTAACAGAAACAGAGTTTATTCAAGTCCAAACAGGGAATAACAGAAATCCTCTAGTCTGTAGAGGGGAATAACAGGAGAAGCGGCCACAGACTGCAGGTCGCCGGGTAGGCGCAGGCCGTAGTTGACAGAGACACCTGCTCACACGCAGCATCTGATGAAGGCAAAAAACACGACAGGACAGGGCGATACACAATCACAGCAAAAACACGACAGGACAGGGCGATACATAATCACAGCACGGTGAATTCTAAACAAGGAACCGACAGGACAGGAACGGAACACAAAGGAATAAATAGGGACTCCAATCAGGGGAAAGGATCGGGAACAGGTGTGGGAAGACTAAATGATGATTAGGGGAATAGGAACAGCTGGGAGCAGGAACGGAACGATAGAGAGAAGAGAGAGCGAGAGAGTGAGAGAGGGAGGGGGAGAGAGAGGGATAGAAAGAGGGAAAGAACCTAATAAGACCAGCAGAGGGAAACGAATAGAATGGGGAGCACAGGGACAAGACATGATAATAAATGACAAACATGACAGGGCCTGGATAATAAAACATTTGGTAAGCAACTGAGGGATGGGCCTGGATATTAAATCATTTGGTAAGCAACTGAGGGATGGGCCTGGATATTAAATCATTTGGTAAGCAACTGAGGGATGGGCCTGGATAATAAAACATTTGGTAAGCAACTGAGGGATGGGCCTGGATAATAAAACATTTGGTAAGCAACTGAGGGATGGGCCTGGATAATAAAACATTTGGTTAGCAACTGAGGGATGGGCCTGGATAATAAAACATTTGGTAAGCAACTGAGGGATGGGCCTGGATAATAAAACATTTGGTTAGCAACTGAGGGATGGGCCTGGATAATAAAACATTTGGTAAACAACTGAGGGATGGGCCTGGATAATAAAACATTTGGTAAACAACTGAGGGATGGGCCTGGATAATAAAACATTTGGTAAACAACTGAGGGATGGGCCTGGATAATAAAACATTTGGTAAACAACTGAGGGATGGGCCTGGATAATAAAACATTTGGTAAACAACTGAGGGATGGGCCTGGATAATAAAACATTTGGTAAACAACTGAGGGATGGGCCTGGATAATAAAACATTTGGTTAGCAACTGAGGGATGGGCCTGGATAATAAAACATTTGGTAAACAACTGAGGGATGGGCCTGGATAATAAAACATTTGGTTAGCAACTGAGGGATGGGCCTGGATATTAAATCATTTGGTAAACAACTGAGGGATGGGCCTGGATAATAAAACATTTGGTAAACAACTGAGGGATGGGCCTGGATAATAAAACATTTGGTAAACAACTGAGGGATGGGCCTGGATAATAAAACATTTGGTTAGCAACTGAGGTATGGGCCTGGATAATAAAACATTTGGTAAACAACTGAGGGATGGGCCTGGATAATAAAACATTTGGTTAGCAACTGAGGGATGGGCCTGGATATTAAATCTGGATAATAAAAACATTTGGTAAACAACTGATGGGCCTGGATTTGGTAAACAACTGAGGGATGGGCCTGGATAATAAAACATTTGGTAAGCAACTGAGGGATGGGCCTGGATATTAAAACATTTGGTAAGCAACTGAGGGATGGGCCTGGATATTAAAACATTTGGTAAGCAACTGAGGGATGGGCCTGGATATTAAATCATTTGGTAAGCAACTGAGGGATGGGCCTGGATATTAAATCATTTGGTAAGCAACTGAGGGATGGGCCTGGATAATAAAACATTTGGTAAGCAACTGAGGGATGGGCCTGGATAATAAAACTTACAATGGCAGCCTACCTGGGAACAGTGGGTTAAGAACACATTCTTACTTACAATGGCAGCCTACCTGGGAACAGTGGGTTAAGAACACATTCTTACTTACAATGGCAGCCTACCTGGGAACAGTGGGTTAAGAACACATTCTTACTTACAATGGCAGCCTACCTAGGAACAGTGGGTTAAGAACACATTCATACTTACAATGGCAGCCTACTGGGGAACAGTGGGTTAAGAACACATTCATACTTACAATGGCAGCCTACTGGGTAACAGTGGGTTAACTGCCTTGTTCAGGGGCAGAACAACAGATTTTTACGTTGTCAGCTCAGGGATTCGATCCACCAACCTTTCAGTTACTAGCCCCTCTAACCACCGCCGCAGAAAAGTAACCATTTAAATTTGTAGACAGAACTATGGATGCAAGGACTGACCATCCATGATATCAAAATGATAGTTTTAAATATGTTTTGACACAATACAGTGTTTGTTTACATTTACTTTGTTTACACATTTAACACGCTTCTATTTTGGGTTCTGAAGGGGTATGACACCTGATCTAACCTCATGAGGCATTTATAAGCTAAATTCTTCAAAAATCTATGGGTGTATACAGTATGATTAATTTATGAGTTCTGTTCTTCTCGAATCTATGGATATATACAATATCATTCATTTATAAGTACAAAAATGGATGTAGCAATTAAAGATTTTAGCTTGGAGACATTCTAGAAATGTCAAAAACATACATTATTTTGATATTTTCTCCAAAAGTTATTATAACCATTATGGCCCAGGGCATGTCCTTATACTAATGTAGGCTGCAGTCGGTGGCCGTCAGTGTCTTATTCACACATTAGCCAGAGGATTTAGAAGGTCCAGCAGTTCACTGAGCTAAGCTAGTGTCCCATCCTGCTTCCCTTACAGCTGTCCCGAGCCTGTGGATTTAGAAGGTCCAGCAGTTCACTGAGCTAAGCTAGTGTCCCATCCTGCTTCCCTTACAGCTGTCCCGAGCCTGTTGTATGTAACACAGTGCTCCAACAGCTGCGGAGAGAGGTGGATTGTATTACCCGATAATTGGCAAGCTACAAGTCCCAGATCCACAGTAACCCTGTTTCACTGTGTTGGGGCCTTGTTTGACGAGGGGAAACAGCATTTCTGCTAGCTGCTTCAACATGGTCTCATTAGAAGATTAAAAAAGTGACATTTAACCACTGTAGTTCCATGTCAACCAAATACACTTTTATTTACTTTACATCATTTTAACACATTCTCATTTACAGCAAAGACCTGGGGAATAGTTACAAGGGAGAGGAGGGAGGATGAATGAGCCAATTGGAAGCTGGGGATGATTAGGTGGCCAGATTGGGAATTTAGCCAGGACACCAGAGTTAACACTCCTACTCTTACGTGCCATGGGATATTTAGTGACCACAGAGAGTCAGGACACCCGTTTAACGTCCCATCAGGAAGACGGAAACCTACACAGGGCAATGTCACTAATCACTGCCCTGGGACATTTTATTTTATTTTTTAGACCAGAATGCCTCCTACTGGCCCTCCGACACCACTTCCAGCAGCATCTGGTCTCCCATCCAGGGACTGACCCTGCTTCAGAGGCAAACAGCAGTGAGCTACAGGGTGGAATGCTGTATCAATATGACAATTAGTGCAATTAAGGAACTATTGCTACAAACTAAGCTTCAATGCCTATTCATGTTGTCCCAATCATACCACCATTCCTTGGCTGCAACATTCAGGAAAATATTATAGCCATGTCTGTGACGTGTTCAGGGAACTTTTAGAAACAGTTCAATTTTAACCATACTTACTTACCATAGACGTGGGAGAGACAAGCTGCTACTAAAAGAACAGCCACTGACTGTACAGCCAATTAGAGACCAGCCACTGACTGTACAGCCAATTAGAGACCAGCCACTGACTGTACAGCCAATTAGAGACCAGCCACTGACTGTACAGCCAATTAGAGACCAGCCACTGACTGTACAGCCAATTAGAGACCAGCCACTGACTGTACAGCCAATTAGAGTCCAGCCACTGACTGTACAGCCAATTAGAGACCAGCCACTGACTGTACAGCCAATTAGAGACCAGCCACTGACTGTACATCCAATTAGAGACCAGCCACTGACTGTACATCCAATTAGAGACCAGCCACTGACTGTACAGCCAATTATAGACCAGCCACTGACTGTACATCCAATAAGACAAGCAGTCACTAACTAAATGACCAATAAGGGATCTGCAGCTACTGACTGTATCATGTTTCCCTTTACAGGGAGAGACCAGGAAAGATGGGTTCCCTGGAAACTCAAGCCAGAAGGTACAGTATGTTACCGTGGAAATATTTTATATTTATACAATATACTGTATATGAGATATTTCACAACTTACATATATGTTTGAACATGATAAACTCTTTAAACATAACAGAGAGTCAGAGAGTGCCCTGTCAGCTGGGTCTGTACATGGTCTAGCACCTTCAGTTCACCAGGACCACTCTAAAGCATCATCACCCTCTAACCCTCCTCTAGGGCCCTTAGAATTTGAAGTTGAAGAATCCACACACACACACACACACACACACACACACACACACACACACACACACACACACACACACACACACACACACACACACACACACACACACACACACACACACACACACACACACACACACACACACACACACACACACACACACAGGGACATATTTGCCTATGAAACTCGATCCAGTCTAATGACATAACACTTAAAAGGCGCGGCCCACCCAAACATTTTCCTATACTTGATAAGGTTTGAGAATTGGCTAAAGCTGGCCTGCGTTACTCAACACTGCACATGACATGCAAAGTCTATATCAAGTGTCATAACATTCATATTGAGATTGATGGTGGTGTGACTTGGCCTACTCTGCCTGTGTGGGTCGTGTGGTTTCCATCCGAACTGTATTAGCTACCGCAGAGTACTGTTTTGCTGTTTTAGAGATGTCTTAAGGCCTTCCCTTTTACTGTGTGTGTGTGTGTGTGTGTGTGTGTGTGTGTGTGTGTGTGTGTGTGTGTGTGTGTGTGTGTGTGTGTGTGTGTGTGTGTGTGTGTGTGTGTGTGTGTGTGTGTGTGTGTGTGTGTGTGTGTGTGTGTGTGTGTGTGCGCGCTTTCGTGTGTGTGCGTGTGCATGCCTAATCCTAATTGTGCGTGTGTGTTCTATTTCTCCCTCAGGGTGACCAGGGTGGTTCTGGCTCACCAGGTCTGGATGGTATTCCTGGACAGAAGGTGAGTCAGACTGTTGACTTGTTTGGACTGTCCATTATCTGTAAGATATAAGGTTTCTGCTTTAAACCACTAAACTGTTATTCTGCCACTATTTATAATCTGTGAGAGGGTTTTCTATGTCCTGGAGTGCTGTTGGACTAAGGTTCAACTAAAGTAGCATAATACTATCCCCTTCATCAGCTATCATGATAATACTATCTCCATCAGCTATCATGATAATACTATCTCCTTCATCAGCTATCATGATAATACTATCTCCTTCATCAGCTATCATGATAATAACAATGACCCCTTCATCAGCTATTATGATAATAACAATGACCCCTTCATCAGCTATTATGATAATAACAATGGCCCATTCATCAGCTATTATGATAATAACAATGTTCCCTTCATCAGATATGATAATAACAATGTCCCCTTCATCAGCTATTATGATAATAACAATATCCCCTTCATCAGCTATTATGAGTTGGTGGTGGTGTTACTGGTGATGGTGGGGGTGATGGTGGTGGTGGTGGTGGTGGTGTTAGTGGTGATGGTGGGGATGGTGGTGGTTATGGTGGGGGTGATGGTGGTTATGGTGGGGTTGATGGTGGTGGTGTTAGTGGTGATGGTGGGGGTGATGGTGGTGGTGTTAGTGGTGATGGTGGGGGTTAGAGTGAACTTACAGGAGGGTAGCTCTCCAGGAACAGGGTTAGAGTGAACCTACAGGATGGTAGCTCTCCAGGAACAGGGTTGGAGTGAAAACCTACAGGATGGTAGCTCTCCAGGAACAGGATTGGAGTGAACTTACAGGATGGTAGCTCTCCAGAAACAGGGTTAGAGTGAACCTACAGGATGGTAGCTCTCCAGGAACAGGGTTGGACTGAAAACCTACAGGATGGTAGCTCTCCAGGAACAGGGTTGGAGTGAAAACCTACAGGATGGTAGCTCTCCAGGAACAGGGTTGGAGTGAACCTACAGGATGGTAGCTCTCCAGGAACAGGATTGGAGTGAACTTACAGGAGGGTAGCTCTCCAGGAACAGGGTTAGAGTGAACCTACAGGATGGTAGCTCTCCAGGAACAGGATTGGAGTGAACTTACAGGAGGGTAGCTCTCCAGAAACAGGGTTAGAGTGAACCTACAGGATGGAAGCTCTCCAGGAACAGGGTTGGACTGAAAACCTACAGGATGGTAGCTCTCCAGGAACAGGGTTGGAGTGAAAACCTACAGGATGGTAGCTCTCCAGGAACAGGGTTGGAGTGAAAACCTACAGGATGGTAGCTCTCCAGGAACAGGGTTGGAGTGAAAACCTACAGGAGGGTAGCTCTCCAGGAACAGGGTTGGAGTGAAAACCTACAGGATGGTAGCTCTCTAGGAACAGGGTTGAAGTGAAAACCTACAGGAGGGTAGCTCTCCAGAAACAGGGTTGGAGTGAAAACCTACAGGATGGTAGCTCTCCAGGAACAGGGTTGGAGTGAAAACCTACAGGACGGTAGATGTCCAGGAACAGGATTTACACCCAGGACACAAAGGGATTTACACACAGAGCCATAGTCCCTTAGGAGGGAGATAGGACTTATTGTATATCCTCTCCTCATGTATTTACAGTATTTTATGCCCTCTGATTCAATGTCTCATGTACCCACTCAGAACTGTTTCAATACAGGGTCAGAGGAGATTAACAAATCATTCGCTTTTTCATCTTGTAAACACAAGTGAATATCATGCACTTACCCAGAAAAATATTTCTGTGTATGTAAATATGCATTAGTCATAGAGTTGTGGCTATTCCTTATGCATTAGATATGGGACAGTATGGAATATGTACTGTACATGTATATACAGTAAGGTGTGTGGGAAATATGCTCTTATTCTTTATAAGCTGAAGTGATGTGTAATTCCGTTGTGAAGTTGACTCAAGGCGCTAAACATTGTAGACGTGTGAACGAAGGCCCCTTCAGAGCTGCACTGAACCCTGCGGCACAGACCTCAGTGAAACTACCAAGATATTTCTCCTCGTGAACGAGTAGACCGTCAATGTTTGTTATTTATCATTCCAAGTTTCAACCTTGTAATTTCAGGGGGAGGCAGGATCAAACGGGTCTAAGGGGATCGATGGAGCAATGGTAAGTACACACACACACACGGAAACGTACACACACACACACATTACATAATGGTAAATGTCTCTGGTTTCACTCTCTGTCATGTATAAACACCAGTTCATCCAAACGTGCAACGTCTCACTGTAGTGGATATACTGATATTCACATTCCCAGCATGCAGAGTCTCACTGTAGTGGATATACTGATATTCACATTCCCAGCATGCAGAGTCTCACTGTAGTGGATATACTGATATTCACATTCCCAGCATGCAGAGTCTCACTGTAGTGGATATACTGATATTCACATTCCCAGCATGCAGATTCCCACTGTAGTGGATATACTGATATTCACATTCCCAGCATGCAGAGTCTCACTGTAGTGGATATACTGATATTCACATTCCCAGCATGCAGTCTCACTGTAGTGGATATACTGATATTCACATTCCCAGCATGCAGATTCCCACTGTAGTGGATATACTGATATTCACATTCCCAGCATGCAGAGTCTCACTGTAGTGGATATACTGATATTCACATTCCCAGCATGCAGATTCCCACTGTAGTGGATATACTGATATTCACATTCCCAGCATGCAGAGTCTCACTGTAGTGGATATACTGATATTCACATTCCCAGCATGCAGAGTCCCACTGTAGTGGATATACTGATATTCACATTCCCAGCATGCAGAGTCTCACTGTAGTGGATATACTGATATTCACATTCCCAGCATGCAGAGTCCCACTGCAGTGGATATACTGATATTCACATTCCCAGCATGCAGAGTCCCACTGTAGTGGATATACTGATATTCACATTCCCAGCATGCAGAGTCCCACTGCAGTGGATATACTGATATTCACATTCCCAGCATGCAGAGTCCCACTGTAGTGGATATACTGATATTCACATTCCCAGCATGCAGAGTCTCACTGTAGTGGATATACTGATATTCACATTCCCAGCATGCAGAGTCTCACTGTAGTGGATATACTGATATTCACATTCCCAGTATGCAGAGTCTCACTGTAGTGGATATACTGATATTCACATTCCCAGCATGCAGAGTCTCACTGTAGTGGATATACTGATATTCACATTCCCAGCATGCAGAGTCCCACTGCAGTGGATATACTGATATTCACATTCCCAGCATGCAGATTCCCACTGTAGTGGATATACTGATATTCACATTCCCAGCATGCAGATTCCCACTGTAGTGGATATACTGATATTCACATTCCCAGCATGCAGAGTCCCACTGCAGTGGATACATGGTTATTAATATGTAGCATACGTCTTCTGTTGTAATATATATTTGATTTTAAAGGATTTTCTAGCACAGGTTTTCTAATACATCTCTGAAGGATCTACATTCTTTGGTAGCCCAAGGCCTTTTCCCCTGTAATCTCAAGACTAACACAATAGCTATTCATATTTTACATGCAACCATGACGGTACATACACAGTGTGTTCTATGATTATCTGGTGATAATGTCGAATGTGGATTGACCTGAACTCTAATAACTTGGTCTCATGTGAAGGACGTGTCTGGAATGTATATATCACAGCTCTTACCTAGTCTCTGCACCTACAGTAAAACAGCATGCAGGGTTTCAGGGAAATTCACCTATAGGCTGCAGGCAGCATGAGTATCACATGGTGGTGTGGGAAACTTCCTCCTCAGCCTGAACTGTCGCCACCTGCGTCAGCAAATAACTAGCCTTTTCCTTTGGCACCGACTGGTAAGTTGGTTCAGGAGGGTGGTCACATGTGCTAGCAAGGCAGAGGTTCTGGGTTCGAGCATCAGTGTGAGCCGAATCAGGAGGAAGTGGTACTCTCTCAGCAAGCAGCGTGACGTCCTTTAGAAATGCATTGATGCAAGGGTTCAGGGAAACACTCAGGAATGCTGCATTATGTTGGGCTGGTCTCAGAGGAGTGAGCTACAGCACAAACAGATCTGGGACCAGAATAGAATTGTGTAGCATTTGCATAATTTGTTCTTTCATAATGGTGGTGTGGCTTTATGGGCCAAAGGCTAGATGTGTTTAGAATAAATATAGTGAAAAGACTTCAGTAGACTATGAAATTACAGGAAAACAAAGCTATGCTTTCAGGGAAATGGTCTGTATTTTGTGGCTTTTGCATAATTAGTTCCTTCGTAATGGCGGTGTGGCTCCGCTAAGTATTGGGCTGAGCAGATGGACAGTTTAAAATGGCATAATGAAAGCGCCTCTTTTCATCACCATATCCTCTCTGATTAGGCCAATGGACTGAGGGAGAAATCTGTCCCTCTGGCACAGTGTACAATACACTGACTGGCCTGCTCAATACAACATACAGGGACTGGGCTGCCTGCTCAATACAACATACAGGGACTGGGCTGCCTGCTCAATACAACATACAGGGACTGGGCTGCCTGCTCAATACAACATACAGGGACTGAGCTGCCTGCTCAATACAACATACAGGGACTGTGCTGCCTGCTCAATACAATATACAGGAACTGGGCTGCCTGCTCAATACAACATACAGGGACTGGGCTGCCTGCTCAGTACAACATACAGGGACTGAGCTGCCTGCTCAGTACAACATACAGTGACTGGGCTGCCTGCTCAATACAACATACAGGGACTGGGCTGCCTGCTCAGTACAACATACAGGGACTGGGCTGCTTGCTTAGTACAACATACATGGACTGGGCTGTCTGCTCAGTACAACATACATGGACTGGGCTGCCTGCTCAATACAACATACATGGACTGGGCTTTATAGAGCACTCATAGGGTCTTCATAAGGTCCTCATACTATAGCTAGTTTGTAAACTGGATGTTTACAGAGTGCCTCACTGTGTAGCAGAGCTGGCATAGGATGCTAGGTGACGGACTCTAGAGGAGAATGTCACAGCTTATATAGGATTTTTAGTGCATTCATTATGAAGCATGACATACAGTAGAGGGGATACCTCGGGGGAACTTAGTTCCTGACCTTCAGGACATCTAGTTGGTCACACAGACTGGGTTTGTTCCTCTGTGGGATGACCTCAACACAACAGCTCATTGGTCACACAGACTGGGTTGGTTCCTCTGTGGGCTGACCTCAACACAACAGCTCATTGGTCACACAGACTGGGTTGGTTCCTCTGTGGGCACAACCTAGTCCTCATAGGGTTGGTTTCCCAGACACAGCCTAGTCCTCATACGGTTGGTTTCCCAGACACAACCTAGTCCTCATAGGGTTGGTTTCCCAGACACAGACACAGCCTATTCCTCATAGGGTTGGTTTCCCAGACACAGCCTAGTCCTCAAAGGGTTGGTTTCCCAGACACAGACACAACCTAGTCCTCATAGGGTTGGTTTCCCAGACACAGACACAACCTAGTCCTCATAGGGTTGGTTTCCCAGACACATCCTAGTCCTCATTGGGTTGGTTTCCCAGACACAACCTAGTTCTCATAGGGTTGGTTTCCCAGACACAGGCTAGTCCTCATAGGGTTGGTTTCCCATATACAGACACAGCCTAGTTCTCATAGGGTTGGTTTCCCAGACACAGACACAACCTAGTCTTCATAGGGCTGGTTTCCCAGACACAGACACAACCTAGTCCTCATAGGGTTGGTTTCCCAGACACAACCTAGTCCTCATAGGTTTGGTTTCCCAGACACAGACACAACCTAGTCCTCATATGTTTGGTTTCCCAGACACAGACACAGCCTAGTCCTCATAGGGTTCCCAGACACAGGTTTCCAGACACAACCTAGTCCTCATAGGGTTGGTTTCCCAGACACAGGCTAGTCCTCATAGGGTTGGTTTCCCATATACAGACACAGCCTAGTTCTCATAGGGTTGGTTTCCCAGACACAGACACAACCTAGTCCTCATAGGGCTGGTTTCCCAGACACAGACACAACCTAGTCCTCATAGGGTTGGTTTCCCAGACACAACCTAGTCCTCATAGGTTTGGTTTCCCAGACACAGACACAGCCTAGTCCTCATAGGGTTGGTTTCCCAGACACAACCTAGTCCTCATAGGGTTGGTTTCCCAGACACAACCTAGTCCTCATAGGTTTGGTTTCCCAGACACAGACACAGCCTAGTCCTCATAGGGTTGGTTTCCCAGACACAACCTAGTCCTCATAGGGTTGGTTTCCCAGACACAACCTAGTCCTCATAGGTTTGGTTTCCCAGACACAGACACAGCCTAGTCCTCATAGGGTTGGTTTCCCAGACACAACCTAGTCCTCATAGGGTTGGTTTCCCAGACACAGACACAGCCTAGTCCTCATAGGGTTGGTTTCCCAGACACAACCTAGTCCTCATAGGGTTGGTTTCCCAGACACAACCCTAGTCCTCATAGGTTTGGTTTCCCAGACACAGACAAGCCTAGTCCTCATAGGGTTGGTTTCCCAGACACAACCTAGTCCTCATAGGGTTGGTTTCCCAGACACAACCTAGTCCTCATAGGTTTGGTTTCCCAGACACAGACACAGCCTAGTCCTCATAGGGTTGGTTTCCCAGACACAACCTAGTCCTCATAGGGTTGGTTTCCCAGACACAACCTAGTCCTCATAGGTTTGGTTTCCCAGACACAGACACAGCCTAGTCCTCATAGGGTTGGTTTCCCAGAGTCCTCATACAGACACAACCTAGTTCTCATAGGTTTGGTTTCCCAGACACAGACACAGCCTAGTTCTCATAGGGTTGGTTTCCCAGACACAGACACAACCTAGTTCTCATAGGTTTGGTTTCCCAGACACAGACACAACCTAGTTCTCATAGGGTTGGTTTCCCAGACACAGACACAGCCTAGTTCTCATAGGGTTGGTTTCCCAGACACAGACACAGCCTAGTTCTCATAGGGTTGGTTTCCCAGACACAGCCTAGTCCTCATAGGGTTGGTTTCTCAGACACAGACACAACCTTGTCCTCATAGGGTTGGTTTCTCAGACACAGACACAACCTAGTGTTTCCCAGACACAACCTAGTCCTCATAGGGTTGGTTTCCCAGACACAACCTTGTTCTCATAGGGTTGGTTTCCCAGACACAGACACAGCCTAGTCCTCATAGGGTTGGTTTCACAGACACAGACACAACCTAGTCCTCATAGGGTTGGTTTCACAGACACAGACACAGCCTAGTCCTCGTGAAGATTCTCCATTGAGCAGCTATTTCTCTCTAGGACATTTTCAACATTGTAATACATCATAACTGCATGCAATGGCAAGTGTTGCCCTGTTTATTCAACAGCTTGATAATCGTTGTTGTTTGAATTGGCATATTATCAACATGTTTGTTTCAAGTAATAAAGTTTATTGTCCATATAAAGTTGTTGAGGTTTTTATGAAACAGGTGGAAATGCAGCATTGTTACGATGCCTGTTCATTCAGCAACGTTTGGATGTCACATAAATCTATTACAATCACGATGTGAAACAAGGGTGTGCACTGTCAGATAATTAGGTCCATCAGAAACACTTCATTATCACACACACACACACACACACACACACACACACACGATGAACACATAAATCACATCACACACAGGTCCATCAGAAACACACACACACACACACACACACACACACACACACACACACACACACACACACACACACACACACACACACACACACACACACACACACACACACACACACACACACACACACACACACACACACACACACACACACACACACACACACACACATCAATGATGAACACATAAATCTATTACAATCACGATGTGAAACAAGGGTGTGCACTGTCAGATAATTAGGTCCATCAGAAACACTTCATTATCACACACACACACGCACGCACGCACGCACGCACACACACACACACACACACACACACACACACACACACACACACACACACACACCCCTGCCCCCATCATTTATTTATAATGTCGACATAGTCCTAATTTGTTTACAACCAGGACTCCACATTCAGACAGACATTTCATGGAAACAAATAAACAGGAACATTTCTGAATTGGTTTTAGCCTGTTGCCTTCCAGTGGGTTATTTAATATACTCGGGAGTGAAACAGAGAGCAGACGACTGGAAGATTGTCAACGAGTTCTTGTCTGTTCTGTGAACTTTAGCACTGTTTAGTTGAATGTCTCTGTAGAGGACATATCACTTCGATAAATAGACCGCTGAAGATGAGACCTTCGCTACAACATGAAGACAGACCGGTCATATCAGGTCTCATCTTTCAGGATAGGAATCAGGATTTAGATTTAGGGTTGGGTTTGGAGACATAAATTGTGTTTATAGATGAAGTTGACATTTTGTCATGATGCTTGTGACCAGTATCCCTTGTAAGAGGCCCTGGCAGTAAGAGCATCAATGATTGGATAAACCACCTTGGAACAGTCTCCTGAGGAGACGTCAGATCTTTCAAAACAACATGTTGTTACTGCACATCTGTACTTATAATGCATGGAAATTATGGTGTGCTTGTGTAGGACCTGAGTTTCAACTTGCTCTTTCCTCTGCAGGGTGAGAAGGGACCAGCTGGGGAGCCTGGTGCGGAGGGGAAACCTGGGATAAATGTAAGATACTCTTTTGAATCCCAGTCTGTTTATTCATCTGCATCATTCATTATTAACATTATAAACATAGTCAGTTGCCCTAAATAAATGTAAGGTCCTATCTTTGCTATTTTACTATCGTATGGTGTTTATTCGTTTGCATCGTTAATAATAAAAACAGTGGCCTAAATAAATGTGCAGGTTAATTTAGGTTGGAAGAGTGTTGGGAGGTGCTCAGCCAGGTTAATTTAGGTTGGAAGGGTGTTCGAAGGGGCTCAGCCAGGTTAATTTAGGTTGGAAGGGGCTGAGCCAGGTTAATTTAGGTTGGAAGGGGCTCAGCCAGGTTAATTTAGGTTGGAAGGGGCTCAGCCAGGTTAATTTAGGTTGGAAGGTGCTCAGCCAGGTTAATTTAGTTTGGAAGGGGCTGAGCCAGGTTAATTTAGGTTGGAAGGCACTCAGCCAGGTTAATTTAGGTTGGAAGGGGCTCAGCCAGGTTAATTTAGGTTGGAAGGGGCTCAGCCAGGTTAATTTAGGTTGGAAGGGTGTTGGAAGGTGCTCAGCCAGGTTAATTTAGGTTGGAAGGGGCTCAGCCAGGTTAATTTAGGTTGGAAGGGGCTCAACCAGGTTAATTTAGGTTGGAAGGTGCTCAGCCAGGTTAATTTAGGTTGGAAGGGTTTTGGAAGGCGCTCAGCCAGCTTAATTTAGGTTGGAAGGTGCTCAGCCAGGTTAATTTAGGTTGGAAGGGGCTCAGCCAGGTTAATTTAGGTTGGAAGGGGCTCAGCCAGGTTAATTTAGGTTGGAAGGTGCTCAGCCAGGTTAATTTAGGTTGGAAGGGGCTCAGCCAGGTTAATTTAGGTTGGAAAGGGCTCAGCCAGGTTAATTTAGGTTGGAAGGGGCTCAGCCAGGTTAATTTAGGTTGGAAGGTGCTCAGCCAGGTTAATTTAGGTTGGAAGAGTGTTGGAAGGGGCTCAGCCAGGTTAATTTAGGTTGGAAGGGGCTCAGCCAGGTTGATTTAGGTTGGAGGGGCTCAGCCAGGTTAATTTAGGTTGGAAGGGGCTTAGCCAGGTTAATTTAGGTTGGAAGGGTGTTGGAAGGCGCTCAGCCAGGTTAATTTAGGTTGGAAGGGTGTTCGAAGGGGCTCAGCCAGGTTAAGTTAGGTTGGAAGGGGCTCAGCCAGGTTAATTTAGGTTGGAAGGGTGTTCGAAGGGGCTCAGCCAGGTTAAGTTAGGTTGGAAGGCGCTCAGCCAGGTTAATTTAGGTTGGAAGGGTGTTCGAAGGGGCTCAGCCAGGTTAATTTAGGTTGGAAGGGGCTCAGCCAGGTTAATTTAGGTTGGAAGAGTGTTGGAAGGGGCTCAGCCAGGTTAATTTAGGTTGGAAGGGGCTCAGCCAGGTTGATTTAGGTTGGAGGGGTTCAGCCAGGTTAATTTAGGTTGGAAGGGGCTTAGCCAGGTTAATTTAGGTTGGAAGGGTGTTGGAAGGCGCTCAGCCAGGTTAATTTAGGTTGGAAGGGTGTTCGAAGGGGCTCAGCCAGGTTAAGTTAGGTTGGAAGGGGCTCAGCCAGGTTAATTTAGGTTGGAAGGGTGTTCGAAGGGGCTCAGCCAGGTTAAGTTAGGTTGGAAGGCGCTCAGCCAGGTTAATTTAGGTTGGAAGGGTGTTCGAAGGGGCTCAGCCAGGTTAATTTAGGTTGGAAGGGGCTCAGCCAGGTTAATTTAGGTTGGAAGGGGCTCAGCCAGGTTAATTTAGGTTGGAAGGTGCTCAGCCAGGTTAATTTAGGTTGGAAGGGGCTCAGCCAGGTTAATTTAGGTTGGAAAGGGCTCACCCAGGTTAATTTAGGTTGGAAGGGACTCAGCCAGGTTAATTTAGGTTGGAAGGTGCTCAGCCAGGTTAATTTAGGTTGGAAGAGTGTTGGAAGGGGCTCAGCCAGGTTAATTTAGGTTGGAAGGGGCTCAGCCAGGTTGATTTAGGTTGGAGGGGCTCAGCCAGGTTAATTTAGGTTGGAAGGGGCTTAGCCAGGTTAATTTAGGTTGGAAGGGTGTTGGAAGGAGCTCAGCCAGGTTAATTTAGGTTGGAAGGGTGTTCGAAGGGGCTCAGCCAGGTTAAGTTAGGTTGGAAGGGGCTCAGCCAGGTTAATTTAGGTTGGAAGGGTGTTCGAAGGGGCTCAGCCAGGTTAAGTTAGGTTGGAAGGCGCTCAGCCAGGTTAATTTAGGTTGGAAGGGTGTTCGAAGGGGCTCAGCCAGGTTAATTTAGGTTGGAAGGGGCTCAGCCAGGTTAATTTAGGTTGGAAGGGGCTCAGCCAGGTTAATTTAGGTTGGAAGGTGCTCAGCCAGGTTAATTTAGGTTGGAAGGGGCTCAGCCAGGTTAATTTAGGTTGGAAAGGGCTCAGCCAGGTTAATTTAGGTTGGAAGGGGCTCAGCCAGGTTAATTTAGGTTGGAAGGTGCTCAGCCAGGTTAATTTAGGTTGGAAGAGTGTTGGAAGGGGCTCAGCCAGGTTAATTTAGGTTGGAAGGGGCTCAGCCAGGTTGATTTAGGTTGGAGGGGCTCAGCCAGGTTAATTTAGGTTGGAAGGGGCTTAGCCAGGTTAATTTAGGTTGGAAGGGTGTTGGAAGGCGCTCAGCCAGGTTAATTTAGGTTGGAAGGGTGTTCGAAGGGGCTCAGCCAGGTTAAGTTAGGTTGGAAGGGGCTCAGCCAGGTTAATTTAGGTTGGAAGGGTGTTCGAAGGGGCTCAGCCAGGTTAAGTTAGGTTGGAAGGCGCTCAGCCAGGTTAATTTAGGTTGGAAGGCGCTCAGCCAGGTTAATTTAGGTTGGAAGGGTGTTGGAAGGCGATCAGCCAGGTTAATTTAGGTTGGAAGGCGCTCAGCCAGGTTAATTTAGGTTGGAAGGGGCTCAGCCAGGAAGGGGCTCAGCCAGGTTAATTTAGGTTGGAAGGGGCTCAGCCAGGTTAATTTAGGTTGGAAGGGGCTCAGCCAGGTTAATTTAGGTTGGAAGGGTGTTGGAAGGCGCTCAGCCAGGTTAATTTAGGTTGGAAGGGTGTTCGAAGGGGCTCAGCCAGGTTAAGTTAGGTTGGAAGGGGCTCAGCCAGGTTAATTTAGGTTGGAAGGCGCTCAGCCAGGTTAATTTAGGTTGGAAGTGGCTCAGCCAGGTTAATTTAGGTTTGGAAGGGGCTCAGCCAGGTTAATTTAGGTTGGAAGGGGCTCAGCCAGGTTAATTTAGGTTGGAAGGTGTTCAGCCAGCTTAATTTAGGTTGGAAGGCGCTCAGCCAGGTTAATTTAGGTTGGAAGGCGCTCAGCCAGGTTAATTTAGGTTGGAAGGGTGTTGGAAGGCGCTCAGCCAGGTTAATTTAGGTTGGAAGGGTGTTGGAAGGGGCTCAGCCAGGTTGATTTAGGTTGGAAGGGGCTCAGCCAGGTTAATTTAGGTTGGAAGGGGCTCAGTCAGGTTAATTTAGGTTGAAGGGGCTCAGCCAGGTTAATTTAGGTTGGAAGGGGCTCAGCCAGGTTAATTTAGGTTGGAAGGGGCTCAGCCAGGTTAATTTAGGTTGGAAGGGGCTCAGCCAGGTTAATTTAGGTTGGAAGGGGCTCAGCCAGGTTAATTTAGGTTGGAAGGCGCTCAGCCAGGTTAATTTAGGTTGGAAGGGGCTCAGCCAGGTTAATTTAGGTTGGAAGGGGCTCAGCCAGGTTAATTTAGGTTGGAAGGGGCTCAGCCAGGTTAATTTAGGTTGGAAGGTGCTCAGCCAGGTTAATTTAGGTTGGAAGGGGCTCAGCCAGGTTAATTTAGGTTGGAAAGGGCTCAGCCAGGTTAATTTATGTTGGAAGGGGCTCAGCCAGGTTAATTTAGGTTGGAAGGCGCTCAGCCAGGTTAATTTAGGTTGGAAGGGTGTTGGAAGGGGCTCAGCCAGGTTAATTTAGGTTGGAAGGGGCTCAGCCAGGTTAATTTAGGTTGGAAGGGCTCAGCCAGGTTAATTTAGGTTGGAAGGGGTTGGAAGGGGCTCAGCCAGGTTAATTTAGGTTGGAAGGGGCTCAGCCAGGTTAATTTAGGTTGGAAGGGCTCAGCCAGGTTAATTTTATGTGGAAGGGTGTTGGAAGGGGCTCAGCCAGGTTAATTTAGGTTGGAAGGCGCTCAGCCAGGTTAATTTAGGTTGGAAGGGTGTTGGAAGGCGCTCAGCCAGGTTAATTTAGGTTGGAAGGGTGTTGGAAGGCGCTCAGCCAGGTTAATTTAGGTTGGAAGGGGCTCAGCCAGGTTAATTTAGGTTGGAAGGGTGTTGGAAGGTGCTCAGCCAGCTTAATTTAGGTTGGAAGGTGCTCAGCCAGGTTAATTTAGGTTGGAAGGGTGTTGGAAGGGGCTCAGCCAGGTTGATTTAGGTTGGAAGGGGCTCAGCCAGGTTAATTTAGGTTGGAAGGGGCTCAGCCAGGTTAATTTAGGTTGGAAGGGTGTTGGAAGGCGCTCAGCCAGGTTAATTTAGGTTGGAAGGGTGTTCGAAGGGGCTCAGCCAGGTTAAGTTAGGTTGGAAGGGGCTCAGCCAGGTTAATTTAGGTTGGAAGGCGCTCAGCCAGGTTAATTTAGGTTGGAAGTGGCTCAGCCAGGTTAATTTAGGTTTGGAAGAGGCTCAGCCAGGTTAATTTAGGTTGGAAGGGGCTCAGCCAGGTTAATTTAGGTTGGAAGGTGTTCAGCCAGCTTAATTTAGGTTGGAAGGTGCTCAGCCAGGTTAATTTAGGTTGGAAGGCGCTCAGCCAGGTTAATTTAGGTTGGAAGGGTGTTGGAAGGCGCTCAGCCAGGTTAATTTAGGTTGGAAGGGGCTCAGCCAGGTTAATTTAGCCAGGGTTGGAAGGGGCTCAGCCAGGTTAATTTAGGTTGAAAGGGGCTCAGCCAGGTTAATTTTTAGGGGTTGGAAGGGGCTCAGCCAGGTTAATTTAGGTTGGAAGGGGCTCAGCCAGGTTAATTTAGGTTGGAAGGGGCTCAGCCAGGTTAATTTAGGTTGGAAGGGGCTCAGCCAGGTTAATTTAGGTTGGTTAAAGGCGCTCAGCCAGGTTAATTTAGGTTGGAAGGGGCTCAGCCAGCTTAATTTAGGTTGGAAGGCGCTCAGCCAGGTTAATTTAGGTTGGAAGGGCTCAGCCAGGTTAATTTAGGTTGGAAGGGTGTTGGAAGGCGCTCAGCCAGGTTAATTTAGGTTGGAAGGGTGTTGGAAGGGGCTCAGCCAGGTTGATTTAGGTTGGAAGGGGCTCAGCCAGGTTAATTTAGGTTGGAAGGGGCTCAGTCAGGTTAATTTAGGTTGAACGGGGCTCAGCCAGGTTAATTTAGGTTGGAAGGGGCTCAGCCAGGTTAATTTAGGTTGGAAGGGGCTCAGCCAGGTTAATTTAGGTTGGAAGGGGCTCAGCCAGGTTAATTTAGGTTGGAAGGGCTCAGCCAGGTTAATTTAGGTTGGAAGGGGCTCAGCCAGGTTAATTTAGGTTGGAAGGGCTCAGCCAGGTTAATTTAGGTTGGAAGGCGCTCAGCCAGGTTAATTTTTGGAAGGGTGTTGGAAGGCGCTCAGCCAGGTTAATTTAGGTTGGAAGGGGCTCAGCCAGGTTAATTTAGGTTGGAAGGCGCTCAGCCAGGTTAATTTTATGTCGGAAGGGTGTTGGAAGGGGCTCAGCCAGGTTAATTTAGGTTGGAAGGCGCTCAGCCAGGTTAATTTAGGTTGGAAGGGTGTTGGAAGGCGCTCAGCCATGTTAATTTAGGTTGGAAGGGTGTTGGAAGGCGCTCAGCCAGGTTAATTTAGGTTGGAAGGGGCTCAGCCAGGTTAATTTAGGTTGGAAGGGTGTTGGAAGGTGCTCAGCCAGCTTAATTTAGGTTGGAAGGGGCTCAGCCAGATTAATTTAGGTTGGAAGGGTGTTGGAAGGCGCTCAGCCAGGTTAATTTAGGTTGGAAGGGGCTCAGCCAGGTTAATTTAGGTTGGAAGGCGCTCAGCCAGGTTAATTTAGGTTGGAAGTGGCTCAGCCAGGTTAATTTAGGTTTGGAAGAGGCTCAGCCAGGTTAATTTAGGTTGGAAGGGGCTCAGCCAGGTTAATTTAGGTTGGAAGGTGTTCAGCCATCTTAATTTAGGTTGGAAGGTGCTCAGCCAGGTTAATTTAGGTTGGAAGGCGCTCAGCCAGGTTAATTTAGGTTGGAAGGGTGTTGGAAGGCGCTCAGCCAGGTTAATTTAGGTTGGAAGGGTGTTGGAAGGGGCTCAGCCAGGTTGATTTAGGTTGGAAGGGGCTCAGCCAGGTTAATTTAGGTTGGAACGGGCTCAGCCAGGTTAATTTAGGTTGGAAGGGGCTCAGCCAGCTTAATTTAGGTTGGAAGGCGCTCAGCCAGGTTAATTTAGGTTGGAAGGGCGCTCAGCCAGGTTAATTTAGGTTGGAAGGGTGTTGGAAGGGCTCAGCCAGGTTAATTTAGGTTGGAAGGGTGTTGGAAGGGGCTCAGCCAGGGATTTAGGTTGGAAGGGGCTCAGCCAGGTTAATTTAGGTTGGAAGGGGCTCAGTCAGGTTAATTTAGGTTGAACGGGGCTCAGCCAGGTTAATTTAGGTTGGAAGGGGCTCAGCCAGGTTAATTTAGGTTGGAAGGGGCTCAGCCAGGTTAATTTAGGTTGGAAGGGGCTCAGCCAGGGAAGGGCGCTCAGCCAGGTTAATTTAGGTTGGAAGGGGCTCAGCCAGGTTAATTTAGGTTGGAAGGGGCTCAGCCAGGTTAATTTAGGTTGGAAGGCGCTCAGCCAGGTTAATTTAGGTTGGAAGGGTGTTGGAAGGCGCTCAGCCAGGTTAATTTAGGTTGGAAGGGGCTCAGCCAGGTTAATTTAGGTTGGAAGGCGCTCAGCCAGGTTAATTTTATGTCGGAAGGGTGTTGGAAGGGGCTCAGCCAGGTTAATTTAGGTTGGAAGGCGCTCAGCCAGGTTAATTTAGGTTGGAAGGGTGTTGGAAGGCGCTCAGCCATGTTAATTTAGGTTGGAAGGGTGTTGGAAGGCGCTCAGCCAGGTTAATTTAGGTTGGAAGGGGCTCAGCCAGGTTAATTTAGGTTGGAAGGGGCTCAGCCAGATTAATTTAGGTTGGAAGGGTGTTGGAAGGCGCTCAGCCAGGTTAAGTTAGGTTGGAAGGGGCTCAGCCAGGTTAATTTAGGTTGGAAGGCGCTCAGCCAGGTTAATTTAGGTTGGAAGTGGCTCAGCCAGGTTAATTTAGGTTTGGAAGAGGCTCAGCCAGGTTAATTTAGGTTGGAAGGGGCTCAGCCAGGTTAATTTAGGTTGGAAGGTGTTCAGCCAGCTTAATTTAGGTTGGAAGGCGCTCAGCCAGGTTAATTTAGGTTGGAAGGCGCTCAGCCAGGTTAATTTAGGTTGGAAGGGTGTTGGAAGGCGCTCAGCCAGGTTAATTTAGGTTGGAAGGGTGTTGGAAGGGGCTCAGCCAGGTTGATTTAGGTTGGAAGGGGCTCAGCCAGGTTAATTTAGGTTGGAAGGGGCTCAGTCAGGTTAATTTAGGTTGAAAGGGGCTCAGCCAGGTTAATTTAGGTTGGAAGGGGCTCAGCCAGGTTAATTTAGGTTGGAAGGGGCTCAGCCAGGTTAATTTAGGTTGGAAGGGGCTCAGCCAGGTTAATTTAGGTTGGAAGGGGCTCAGCCAGGTTAATTTAGGTTGGAAGGCGCTCAGCCAGGTTAATTTAGGTTGGAAGGGGCTCAGCCAGGTTAATTTAGGTTGGAAGGGGCTCAGCCAGGTTAATTTAGGTTGGAAGGGGCTCAGCCAGGTTAATTTAGGTTGGAAGGTGCTCAGCCAGGTTAATTTAGGTTGGAAGGGGCTCAGCCAGGTTAATTTAGGTTGGAAAGGGCTCAGCCAGGTTAATTTATGTTGGAAGGGGCTCAGCCAGGTTAATTTAGGTTGGAAGGCGCTCAGCCAGGTTAATTTAGGTTGGAAGGGTGTTGGAAGGGGCTCAGCCAGGTTAATTTAGGTTGGAAGGGGCTCAGCCAGGTTAATTTAGGTTGGAAGGCGCTCAGCCAGGTTAATTTAGGTTGGAAGGGTGTTGGAAGGGGCTCAGCCAGGTTAATTTAGGTTGGAAGGGGCTCAGCCAGGTTAATTTAGGTTGGAAGGCGCTCAGCCAGGTTAATTTTATGTCGGAAGGGTGTTGGAAGGGGCTCAGCCAGGTTAATTTAGGTTGGAAGGCGCTCAGCCAGGTTAATTTAGGTTGGAAGGGTGTTGGAAGGCGCTCAGCCATGTTAATTTAGGTTGGAAGGGTGTTGGAAGGCGCTCAGCCAGGTTAATTTAGGTTGGAAGGGGCTCAGCCAGGTTAATTTAGGTTGGAAGGGTGTTGGAAGGTGCTCAGCCAGCTTAATTTAGGTTGGAAGGTGCTCAGCCAGGTTAATTTAGGTTGGAAGGGTGTTGGAAGGGGCTCAGCCAGGTTGATTTAGGTTGGAAGGGGCTCAGCCAGGTTAATTTAGGTTGGAAGGGGCTCAGCCAGATTAATTTAGGTTGGAAGGGTGTTGGAAGGCGCTCAGCCAGGTTAATTTAGGTTGGAAGGGTGTTCGAAGGGGCTCAGCCAGGTTAAGTTAGGTTGGAAGGGGCTCAGCCAGGTTAATTTAGGTTGGAAGGCGCTCAGCCAGGTTAATTTAGGTTTGGAAGAGGCTCAGCCAGGTTAATTTAGGTTGGAAGGGGCTCAGCCAGGTTAATTTAGGTTGGAAGGGCTCAGCCAGGTTAATTTAGGTTGGAAGGTGTTCAGCCAGGTTAATTTAGGTTGGAAGGTGCTCAGCCAGGTTAATTTAGCCAGGTTAATTTAGGTTGGAAGGGTGTTGGAAGGCGCTCAGCCAGGTTAATTTAGGTTGGAAGGGTGTTGGAAGGGGCTCAGCCAGGTTGATTTAGGTTGGAAGGGGCTCAGCCAGGTTAATTTAGGTTGGAAGGGGCTCAGCCAGGTTAATTTAGGTTGGAAGGGGCTCAGCCAGGTTAATTTAGGTTGGAAGGGGCTCAGCCAGGTTAATTTAGGTTGGAAGGGGCTCAGCCAGGTTAATTTAGGTTGGAAGGGGCTCAGCCAGGTTAATTTAGGTTGGAAGGGGCTCAGCCAGGTTAATTTAGGTTGGAAGGCGCTCAGCCAGGTTAATTTAGGTTGGAAGGGGCTCAGCCAGGTTAATTTAGGTTGGAAGGCGCTCAGCCAGGTTAATTTAGGTTGGAAGGCGCTCAGCCAGGTTAATTTAGGTTGGAAGGGTGTTGGAAGGCGCTCAGCCAGGTTAATTTAGGTTGGAAGGGTGTTGGAAGGGGCTCAGCCAGGTTGATTTAGGTTGGAAGGGGCTCAGCCAGGTTAATTTAGGTTGGAAGGGGCAGTCAGGTTAATTTAGGTTGAAGGGGCTCAGCCAGGTTAATTTAGGTTGGAAGGGGCTCAGCCAGGTTAATTTAGGTTGGAAGGGGCTCAGCCAGGTTAATTTAGGTTGGAAGGGGCTCAGCCAGGTTAATTTAGGTTGGAAGGGCTCAGCCAGGTTAATTTAGGTTGGAAGGGGCTCAGCCAGGTTAATTTAGGTTGGAAGGGGCTCAGCCAGGTTAATTTAGGTTGGAAGGCGCTCAGCCAGGTTAATTTAGGTTGGAAGGGTGTTGGAAGGCGCTCAGCCAGGTTAATTTAGGTTGGAAGGGGCTCAGCCAGGTTAATTTAGGTTGGAAGGCGCTCAGCCAGGTTAATTTTATGTCGGAAGGGTGTTGGAAGGGGCTCAGCCAGGTTAATTTAGGTTGGAAGGCGCTCAGCCAGGTTAATTTAGGTTGGAAGGGTGTTGGAAGGCGCTCAGCCATGTTAATTTAGGTTGGAAGGGTGTTGGAAGGCGCTCAGCCAGGTTAATTTAGGTTGGAAGGGGCTCAGCCAGGTTAATTTAGGTTGGAAGGGTGTTGGAAGGTGCTCAGCCAGCTTAATTTAGGTTGGAAGGGGCTCAGCCAGATTAATTTAGGTTGGAAGGGTGTTGGAAGGCGCTCAGCCAGGTTAAGTTAGGTTGGAAGGGGCTCAGCCAGGTTAATTTAGGTTGGAAGGCGCTCAGCCAGGTTAATTTAGGTTGGAAGTGGCTCAGCCAGGTTAATTTAGGTTTGGAAGAGGCTCAGCCAGGTTAATTTAGGTTGGAAGGGGCTCAGCCAGGTTAATTTAGGTTGGAAGGTGTTCAGCCAGCTTAATTTAGGTTGGAAGGTGCTCAGCCAGGTTAATTTAGGTTGGAAGGCGCTCAGCCAGGTTAATTTAGGTTGGAAGGGTGTTGGAAGGCGCTCAGCCAGGTTAATTTAGGTTGGAAGGGTGTTGGAAGGGGCTCAGCCAGGTTGATTTAGGTTGGAAGGGGCTCAGCCAGGTTAATTTAGGTTGGAAGGGGCTCAGCCAGGTTAATTTAGGTTGGAAAGCAGGTTAATTTAGGTTGGAAGGCGCTCAGCCAGGTTAATTTAGGTTGGAAGGCGCTCAGCCAGGTTAATTTAGGTTGGAAGGGTGTTGGAAGGCGCTCAGCCAGGTTAATTTAGGTTTTAGGTTGATTTAGGTTGGAAGGTTGGGGGCTCAGCCAGGTTAATTTAGGTTGGAAGGGGCTCAGCCAGGTTAATTTAGGTTGGAAGGGGCTCAGCCAGGTTAATTTAGGTTGGAAGGGGCTCAGCCAGGTTAATTTAGGTTGGAAGGGGCTCAGCCAGGTTAATTTAGGTTGGAAGGGCTCAGCCAGGTTAATTTAGGTTGGAAGGCGCTCAGCCAGGTTAATTTAGGTTGGAAGGGTGTTGGAAGGCGCTCAGCCAGGTTAATTTAGGTTGGAAGGGTGTTGGAAGGCGCTCAGCCAGGTTAATTTAGGTTGGAAGGGGCTCAGCCAGGTTAATTTAGGTTGGAAGGGGGCTCAGCCAGATTAATTTAGGTTGGAAGGGGTTTCAGCCAGGTTAAGTTAGGTTGGAAGGGGCTCAGCCAGGTTAATTTAGGTTGGAAGGGCTCAGCCAGGTTAATTTAGGTTGGGTGGCTCAGCCAGGTTAATTTAGGTTTGGAAGGGCTCAGCCAGGTTAATTTAGGTTGGAAGGGGCTCAGCCAGGTTAATTTAGGTTGGAAGGGGTTCAGCCAGCTTAATTTAGGTTGGAAGGGCTCAGCCAGGTTAATTTAGGTTGGAAGGCGCTCAGCCAGGTTAATTTAGGTTGGAAGGGTGTTGGAAGGCGCTCAGCCAGGTTAATTTAGGTTGGAAGGGTGTTGGAAGGGGCTCAGCCAGGTTGATTTAGGTTGGAAGGGGCTCAGCCAGGTTAATTTAGGTTGGAAGGGGCTCAGTCAGGTTAATTTAGGTTGAACGGGGCTCAGCCAGGTTAATTTAGGTTGGAAGGGGCTCAGCCAGGTTAATTTAGGTTGGAAGGGGCTCAGCCAGGTTAATTTAGGTTGGAAGGGGCTCAGCCAGGTTAATTTAGGTTGGAAGGCGCTCAGCCAGGTTAATTTAGGTTGGAAAGCCAGGTTAATTTAGGTTGGAAGGGGCTCAGCCAGGTTAATTTAGGTTGGAAGGGGCTCAGCCAGGTTAATTTAGGTTGGAAGGCGCTCAGCCAGGTTAATTTAGGTTGGAAGGGTGTTGGAAGGCGCTCAGCCAGGTTAATTTAGGTTGGAAGGGTGTTGGAAGGCGCTCAGCCAGGTTAATTTAGGTTGGAAGGGGCTCAGCCAGGTTAATTTAGGTTGGAAGGGGCTCAGCCAGATTAATTTAGGTTGGAAGGGTGTTGGAAGGCGCTCAGCCAGGTTAAGTTAGGTTGGAAGGGGCTCAGCCAGGTTAATTTAGGTTGGAAGGCGCTCAGCCAGGTTAATTTAGGTTGGAAGTGGCTCAGCCAGGTTAATTTAGGTTTGGAAGAGGCTCAGCCAGGTTAATTTAGGTTGGAAGGGGCTCAGCCAGGTTAATTTAGGTTGGAAGGTGTTCAGCCAGCTTAATTTAGGTTGGAAGGTGCTCAGCCAGGTTAATTTAGGTTGGAAGGCGCTCAGCCAGGTTAATTTAGGTTGGAAGGGTGTTGGAAGGCGCTCAGCCAGGTTAATTTAGGTTGGAAGGGTGTTGGAAGGGGCTCAGCCAGGTTGATTTAGGTTGGAAGGGGCTCAGCCAGGTTAATTTAGGTTGGAAGGGGCTCAGTCAGGTTAATTTAGGTTGAAAGGGGCTCAGCCAGGTTAATTTAGGTTGGAAGGGGCTCAGCCAGGTTAATTTAGGTTGGAAGGGGCTCAGCCAGGTTAATTTAGGTTGGAAGGGGCTCAGCCAGGTTAATTTAGGTTGGAAGGGGCTCAGCCAGGTTAATTTAGGTTGGAAGGCGCTCAGCCAGGTTAATTTAGGTTGGAAGGGGCTCAGCCAGCTTAATTTAGGTTGGAAGGCGCTCAGCCAGGTTAATTTAGGTTGGAAGGCGCTCAGCCAGGTTAATTTAGGTTGGAAGGGTGTTGGAAGGCGCTCAGCCAGGTTAATTTAGGTTGGAAGGGTGTTGGAAGGGGCTCAGCCAGGTTGATTTAGGTTGGAAGGGGCTCAGCCAGGTTAATTTAGGTTGGAAGGGGCTCAGTCAGGTTAATTTAGGTTGAAAGGGGCTCAGCCAGGTTAATTTAGGTTGGAAGGGGCTCAGCCAGGTTAATTTAGGTTGGAAGGGGCTCAGCCAGGTTAATTTAGGTTGGAAGGGGCTCAGCCAGGTTAATTTAGGTTGGAAGGGGCTCAGCCAGGTTAATTTAGGTTGGAAGGCGCTCAGCCAGGTTAATTTAGGTTGGAAGGGGCTCAGCCAGGTTAATTTAGGTTGGAAGGGGCTCAGCCAGGTTAATTTAGGTTGGAAGGGTGTTGGAAGGCGCTCAGCCAGGTTAATTTAGGTTGGAAGGGTGTTGGAAGGCGCTCAGCCAGGTTAATTTAGGTTGGAAGGGTGTTGGAAGGCGCTCAGCCAGGTTAATTTAGTTTGGCCTATTTACTTGTTTTTAGAACATTCTCTTGCCTGTCCCCTCTGTTCCCTCCCCGTCCGTGCTAATATTAGGTTCAAGTTGTTATTTAAAGCTAGCATGTGATATTTAAGGGTAAAGGGGACACCTGAGAAGACAGAATGTCTTGTATGCATGACTGCCATGTGAGCGAGTATCGTTGTTCTGATACTAGAACTAACTAGGGGGCCTGGCTCAGAGGAAGACTACAGCCATGTAACCGTGCCCTAAGCAATCCACGTTCCACATGTATATGTCCTCAGCTTGTACAGTCATAGACGTATCAGGTGACAGAGAAAGAACACGTCTGGTGGCTCCGTAGAGACGATGACTGCAGCTCTATATCATCCCATCTGTTGTTTTTATGTGTTGAAGTATTAAATATAACCTTTGCAATAAGGTACGCTTCCTCTGAGTGTTGCTCTACTGTAAAATCTGAGATTTACACTTACAGTCAGTGATATCAAGTGTCAATTAGGACGTTTCCCTCTAGACTTTCTCACTGTGGTCAGCCTTTCGGTGTGGTTTCTGGAACTCAGTGGGTAGAGCATGGTGATTGTAATGTTAGGATTGTGGGTTTGATTCCGGGGGCCACCCCATACAAAAACATGTTTGCAGGTAATGACTGTAAATCGCTTTGGATTAAAGCTTCTGCTAAATGTTAAGTCTACATCTGAACACTAATGATCAGGTTGTTTTCCTATAGACGTTCACACAAGGATCAGCCTCACAACCTAAGGTTATGGGTGATGTTCAGCTATGGAGGTGAATCGCTGAGCCAATGGAAACATTGTAAACAACATTTTCTGCAGTAACCTCTGTGGTATTCGTTGGGCCTGGCCACTCTAGATATCTGTTACCCTTACGGGATCTGGTTCCAACGCAGCTTTGAAGGCAGTTTCCACTCACATGACACAAATCGCATACCTAAACGGCAACCTATTCCCTATGTAGTGCACAACTTTTGA
The DNA here is from genome assembly GCF_021184085.1 of Oncorhynchus gorbuscha. NCBI lineage: Eukaryota > Metazoa > Chordata > Actinopteri > Salmoniformes > Salmonidae > Oncorhynchus > Oncorhynchus gorbuscha. The sequence continues at coordinate 107,374,294 of NC_060178.1, read as the reverse complement.
CCAGGGCCAGTAGGGTTGACCAGGGCCCATAGGGCTCTAGTCAAAGTAGGGCACTATGTGGGGAACAGGGTGCCATTAGGAACGCAGACACAACGGACAAGACAAACCCCTTACTGTAACTCTAACGGTGCATCTCTTAGTCTCTCCACACATGACAAAACTTCACCCTTCTTGTCTAAAGTGCTATTACCACCAGCCAGGCAGCCACTCTGGTTAGAAAGTGGCAGAGCGTGCGCCATAAATGGGACCCTATTCCCTATGCCGTGCACTACTTTAGTCCAGAGCACAATAAAGCAAATAGGTTGCCATTTGGGACTCAGGCAGCAAGTAAGTAAACATAATTAGTCTGCTGTCTTGAGAAATTCCCCTGCTACTCTCTCTCTCTCTCTCTCTCTCTCTCTCTCTCTCTCTCTCTCTCTCTCTCTCTCTCTCTCTCTCTCTCTCTCTCTCTCTCTCTCTCTCTCTCTCTCTCTCTCTCTCTCTCTCTCTCTCTCCTCTGCTGCTCTCTCTCTCTGTCTCTCTCTCTCTGTCTCTCTCTCTCTCTCCCTCTCTCTCTCTCTCTCTCCTCTGCTGCTCTCTCTCTCTGTCTCTCGCTCTGTCTCTCTGTCTCTCTCTCTCTCTCTGTCTCTCTCTCCTCTGCTGCTCTCTCTCTCTCTCTCTCTCTCCTCTGCTGCTCTCTCTCTCTCTCTCTCTCTCTCTCTCTCTCTCTCTCTCTCTCTCTCTCTCTCTCTCTCTCTCTCTCTCTCTCTCTCTCTCTCTCTCTCTCTCTCTCTCTCTCTCTCCTACTCTCTCTCTAGCCCCACTTCTCCCTCCCCACCATCTCCCTCACTCTCCCCTCCCTTCTTCCCTCCCTCTCTGTCTCTCTCTCCTCCTCCCCTCTGTTTATTTGCTAGCTGAAGCGGTAGATGTAGAGTGTGTACTGGGGAGCTGCCAGATTGTGTTGTTGTGGCCTGGGCGCTGTCGGAGCGAGGAAGGCACAGGGCTGTGTGTGTGTTGTGGCCTGGGCGCTGTCGGAGCGAGGGAGGCGCAGTGCTGTGTGTGTTGTGGCCTGGGTGCTGTCGGAGCGAGGAAGGCGCAGTGCCACGTGTGTGGGTATATGTAGGTGTGTGCATGTGTGTGTTGTAACCCGGGCACTGTCAGAGCGAAGGAGTCACAGTGCCATGTGTGTAGGTATGTGTGTGTAGGTATGTGTGTGTAGGTATATGTGTGTAGGTATTGTGGCCTGGGCGCTGTAGGAGCGAGGAAGGCGCAGTGCCACGTGTGTGGGTGTGTGTAGGTATGTGTGTGTAGGTATTGTAGCCCGGGCGCTGTCGGAGGGAAGGAGGCACAGCGCCATGTGTGTGGGTGTAGGTATTGTGGCCTGGGCGCTGTCTGAGCGAGGGAGGCACAGCGCCGTGTGTAATTAGCAAGGCTAGCGTACACAGCTCCCTGTAGTGTCTCACACTGTGCTGCTGCAGGAGAGACAGAGAGGAGAGAGACTGAGCAGAGTAGACCTGGGTTCAAATACTACTTGAAATCATTTCAAATACCAGGTATTTAATTTGCCTGGTGATATGTAACCAATGTAACCAACTGTAAACCCTAAAGTCAGCGCTAGAGTCAGTGCTAGAGTGAAGACTCAAAGCCTCCCATCCCTCCCTGCCTGCCTGTCATAAGGCCCAAGAGCACTGAGCAGAGGCTAACAAGAGTTGTCTCTCCAGCTCCCTCTCTCTCTCTCTTCCTGCCTAGATATGTGGTCTGAGCCCAAGCCTCTAAGCAAGGAGGCAGAGATATCATGGTCTTTTGCTGGTCTGATCTTAGGGAGACAGGACAGAGATATCATGGTCTTTACTGGTCTGATCCTAGGGAGACAGGACAGAGATATCATGGTCTTTACTGGTCTGATCCTAGGGAGACAGGACAGAGATATCATGGTCTTTACTGGTCTGATCTTAGGGAGACAGGACAGAGATATCATGGTCTTTACTGGTCTGATCTTAGGGAGACAGGACAGAGATATCATGGTCTTTACTGGTCTGATCCTAGGGAGACAGGACAGAGATATCATGGTCTTTACTGGTCTGATCTTAGGGAGACAGGACAGAGATATCATGGTCTTTACTGGTCTGATCCTAGGGAGACAGGACAGGGAAGGATAAAGGTCCAGCCTCCGCCTCTCTCTTCTCCGATCCCTCTCTGCATCTCTTTCTAACTGGGTTACTCTGAGGGAGACGGGACAGAGGAGGGAAGAGAGGAAATCAGAGGGAAATGAAGGGAGAGTAAAAGGGAGGAAAAGGTTCACTCTCTCCCTAAAGACATCATTATCTTCAGCAGACAGCAGAGAGGGAGAGAGGGGACCTTTCTCTAAAGATCAACAACATACATCATTTAGAAGTGGTGGGGTTAGGCCGGTGTAGGCCGTGATTGTGAGTCCCACAGGGCGGTGCACAACTGGCCCGGCGTCGTCTTCAGGGTTAGGCCGGTGTAGGCCGTGATTGTGAGTCCCACAGGGCGGTGCACAACTGGCCCGGCTTCGTCTGGGTTAGGCCGGTGTAGGCCGTGATTGTGAGTCCCACAGGGCGATGCACAACTGGCCCGGCGTCGTCCGGGTTAGGCCGGTGTAGGCCGTGATTGTGAGTCCCATAGGGCGGCGCACAACTGGCCCAGCGTCGTCTGGGTTAGGCCGGTGTAGGCCGTAATTGTAAATAAGGATTTGTTTTTAACGAACTTGCCTAGTTAAAAAAAAGTTAATTAAAAAAAATATATATTTTTAAATGTCCCTCACAGTGCATGGTTCTAGTCTGTTATAGCACAGTTTAATCCACTACAAACTAAAGACATTCTGTTCAATCCATGGTCAGTTCAGGTACTGTGATGAGAAAAATCCCTTGACACACGTTTGTTGTTAATAACCTGGTTTATGGTCTGGATTATTTGAATGGCTTATGAGATCAGTACATGATCAAGTGTCAAAATGTTTTCTACCTTAACTATAAACCTATAGAATACCGTGACTATAAACCTATAGAATACCCCTATAACTATTAACCTATAGAATACCCCTATAACTATTAACCTATAGAATACCGTGACTATAAACCTGTTGTCACGATCGTTATAAGGAGTGGACCAAGATGCAGTGTGGTATGTTTCCATCCTTTTATTAGGATGAGAAACTCAAAGAACAAAAACAATAAAGCAAAAAAATGAAAAATAAACCTATAGAATACCACCATCACTATTAACCTATGGAATACCACCATCACTATAAACCTATAGAATACCACTATAAATCTATAGAATACCACTATAAACCTATAGAATACCACCATAACTATAAACCTATAGAATACCCCTATAACTATAAACCTATAGAATACCACTATAAATCTATAGAATACCACTATAAACCTATAGAATACCACTATAACTATAAACCTATAGAATACCACTATAACCCTATAGAATACCCCTATAACTATAAACCTATAGAATACCACTATAAATCTATAGAATACCACTATAAACCTATAGAATACCACTATAACTATAAACCTATAGAATACCACTATAACCCTATAGAATACCACTATAACTATAAACCTATAGAATACCAATATAAACCTATATAATACCACAATAACTATAAACCTATAGAATACCACTATAAACATATAGAATACCACCATAAACCTACAGAATACCACCATTGCTATTAACCTATAGAATACCACCATAACTATACACCTGCAGAATACCACTATAAACGTATAGAATACCACCATCACTATAAACTTATAGAATACCACTATAAACCTATAGAATACCACTATAAACCGAAAGAATACCACTATAAACCATAGAATACCACTATAAACCTATAGAATACCACTATAAACCGAAAGAATACCACTATAAACCGAAAGAATACCACTATAAACTTATAGAATACCACTATAAACCTATAGAATACCACTATAAACCTATAGAATACCACTATAAACCGAAAGAATACCACTATAAACCTATAGAATACCACTATAAACCGAAAGAATACCACTATAAACCTATAGAATACCACTATAAACCGAAAGAATACCACTATAAACCTATAGAATACCACTATAAACCGAAAGAATACCACTATAAACCTATAGAATACCACTATAAACCGAAAGAATACCACTATAAACCTATAGAATACCACTATAAACCTATAGAATACCACCATAACTATACACCTATAGTTGACAACAGAAAGGTGTCTAATGTATTTGTTCTTTATTGACCACAGAAAGGTGTCTGTCTTTGATATTTTTTTGACAACAGAAAGGTGTCTAATGTCTTTGATCTTTATTGACAACATAAAGGTGTCTGTCTTTGATCTTTATTGACAACAGAAAGGTGTCTAATGTCTTTGATCTTTATTGACAACATAAAGGTGTCTGAAGTATTTGTTTGTTCCCAGGGTTTGAAAGGAGACTCAGGTCCTATTGGCCCCAAAGGTGATCAAGTAAGTCATAATCCTCATCTATGGTTTGGTTTTAAACATTAGTAAATAGCATGAGCTGATGCACACCCCAAACTGTTTTGTAGAGGGGCTGACTAACAAACAGTAAACTGTATGCTAGGTGCTGACTAACAGACAGTACACTGTATGCTAGGTGCTGACTAACAGAGAGTCAACTGTAGGCTAGGTACTGACTAACAGAGAGTCAACTGTAGGCTAGGTGCTGACTAACAGAGAGTCAACTGTAGGCTAGGTGCTGACTAACAGAGAGTCAACTGTAGGCTAGGTGCTGACTAACAGAGAGTCAACTGTAGGCTAGGTGCTGACTAACAGAGAGTCAACTGTAGGCTAGGTGCTGACTGTAGGCTAGGTGCTGACTAACAGAGAGTCAACTGTAGGCTAGGTGCTGACTAACAGAGAGTCAACTGTAGGCTAGGTGCTGACTAACAGAGAGTAAACTGTAGGCTAGGTGCTGACTAACAGAGAGTAAACTGTAGGCTAGGTGCTGACTAACAGAGAGTCAACTGTAGGCTAGGTGCTGACTGTAGGCTAGGTCCTGACTGTAGGCTAGGTGCTGACTGTAGGCTAGGTGCTGACTAACAGAGAGTCAACTGTAGGCTAGGTGCTGACTAACAGAGAGTCAACTGTAGGCTAGGTGCTGACTAACAGAGAGTCAACTGTAGGCTAGGTGCTGACTAACAGAGAGTAAACTGTAGGCTAGGTGCTGACTGTAGGCTAGGTGCTGACTGTAGGCTAGGTGCTGACTGTAGGCTAGGTGCTGACTATAGGCTAGGTGCTGACTGTAGGCTAGGTGCTGACTAACAGAGAGTCAACTGTAGGTTAGGTGCTGACTGTAGGCTAGGTGCTGACTAACAGAGAGTCAACTGTAGGCTAGGTGCTGACTGTAGGCTAGGTGCTGACTAACAGAGAGTCAACTGTAGGCTAGGTGCTGACTAACGGAGAGTCAACTGTAGGCTAGGTGCTGACTAACAGAGAGTCAACTGTAGGCTAGGTGCTGACTAACAGAGTCAACTGTAGGTTAGGTGCTGACTGTAGGCTAGGTGATGACTAACAGAGAGTCAACTGTAGGCTAGGTGCTGACTGTAGGCTAGGTGCTGACTAACAGAGAGTCAACTGTAGGCTAGGTGCTGACTAACGGAGAGTCAACTGTAGGCTAGGTTCTGACTAACAGAGAGTCAACTGTAGGCTAGGTGCTGACTGTAGGCTAGGTGCTGACTAACAGAGAGTCAACTGTAGGCTAGGTGCTGACTAACGGAGAGTCAACTGTAGGCTAGGTGCTGACTAACAGAGAGTCAACTGTAGGCTAGGTGCTGACTAACAGAGAGTCAACTGTAGGCTAGGTGCTGACTAACAGAGAGTCAACTGTAGGCTAGGTGCTGACTAACAGAGAGTCAACTGTAGGCTAGGTGCTGACTAACGGAGAGTCAACTGTAGGCTAGGTGCTGACTAACAGAGAGTCAACTGTAGGCTAGGTGCTGACTAACAGAGAGTCAACTGTAGGCTAGGTGCTGACTAACGGAGAGTCAACTGTAGGCTAGGTGCTGACTAACAGAGAGTCAACTGTAGGCTAGGTGCTGACTAACAGAGAGTCAACTGTAGGCTAGGTGCTGACTAACAGAGAGTCAACTGTAGGCTAGGTGCTGACTAACGGAGAGTCAACTGTAGGCTAGGTGCTGACTAACAGAGAGTCAACTGTAGGCTAGGTGCTGACTAACAGAGAGTCAACTGTAGGCTAGGTGCTGACTGTAGGCTAGGTGCTGACTAACAGAGAGTCAACTGTAGGCTAGGTGCTGACTGTAGGCTAGGTTCTGACTAACAGAGAGTCAACTGTAGGCTAGGTGCTGACTAACAGAGAGTCAACTGTAGGCTAGGTGCTGACTGTAGGCTAGGTTCTGACTAACAGAGAGTCAACTGTAGGCTAGGTGCTGACTAACGGAGAGTCAACTGTAGAGAAAGATAGACAGTTGTGTACTCCATACATGTTCCCAACTATTTGATAGGAAAACATAACCAACATTTCAACAACGCATCGCCTTTTTCAGGGTGGCTTTGTATATTAACATTGTACAATCATGTACACTCATGGATAGATACAAACATTAGGAATAAACGGGTCATGTGACAAAGCACACCACCCAGGTAGCATTACTGATCCTCTGACCTCAGAATCCAATGTGTTTGACCACTGGTCATTTCACCAAACAGACTGAACATCATTGGACAGGAACTACTATCATCATAGCACATTACAAACTTGATCTGCTGTCCAGCCCAGATTATAGTGTTGTACAGAGTCCAATATAGTATTTCTGATCAGTCAGACGTGCCAATTATTTGTACCAGACACATCCTTCTAAAAACCCTGTGCCTCACTGGTGGTCAGCCTAAACCCGTTCTACTACCATATCATTAGACCTCTAAATGGGTACATGACAAGTTCAACCATTTCCATCATTGGAAAAAGTCTAGACGGGTCCATCAAGCTGGGGATTTAAAGCATTCATAAATACAGTGGAGATGTGATTATCAGCCGTCTTTATAGCCTGTTCATTGAAAGGGAATTTGATTTACAGTAGGCAAATTCCTCTTATTGCAATTCAAAATACACATAGAAAAAAATAATCTAATAGCACAGTGGGATTTCCTTGCTCTGTAAGAGATGGAATGTGTTCCGTTCTCTAATTAGTTACCGTATTGTTCATATTTACACGTACGGTACTCAGGCATGCACACATACACACATTAACTCACACTTTCATTATTGGTGAGGGAGCAGCTGTATGATTGTAGGGTTATGTGCACAGTCTTCCAGCCTTGAAGTTTTAATGAGCTATCTGCTTGGTTCTCTGAGGAGGGAGGGAGGGAGGGAGGGAGGGAGGGAGGGAGGGAGGGAGGGAGGGAGGGAGGGAGGGAGGGAGGGAGGGAGGGAGAGGGAGAGAGAGAGAGAGAGAGAGAGAGAGAGAGAGAGAGAGAGAGAGAGAGAGAGAGGGAGAGAGAGAGAGGGAGAGAGAGAGGGAGAGGAGGGAGGAGAGGGGGGGAGAGGGGGGAGAGAGAGAGAGAGAGAGAGAGAGAGAGAGAGAGAGAGAGAGAGAGAGAGAGAGAGTGAGAGGGAGAGAGAACCAAATGAGTCTATTTTGTAGAGCTATCAGAGATTATTTTGGGTGACAACTGTGAATACAACCAAAATGGTCATGAATAACTAATCAGTCATAAATAACCTTAACTTTCCAGATCATATAGACCTAATTGGTTAGTGAAATAAAGTTTGGCAAATGTCTAAAAACTTTGTACCATGGTTGCAAGTCATTGTAAACAAAATACTGTAGCTCAGTTGGTAGAGAATCGGTCTGGCGATGCCAGGATAGTGGGGTCGACTCCTGGGACCGTAAGTAAAACATATATGCACGCCTGACTATAAGATTCTTTGGATAAAACGTCTGGTAAATGGCATGTAAGACAAGCAGTGAAGGAAGTCCGTTTTTAAAGCAGGATATATCACTTCTTTAGTGACTTCAGTTATCCAGTACACTTATAGTCTAGCACTGATCTGACAAACCATTAAGGAGGTTCTATTTAAAGGAAACTTGTTTTTTAAAAGGACACATGTATTCATTAAAAAGGACACATTTATTCATTAAAAGAACACATGTATTCATTAAAAGAACACATGTATTCATTAAAAGAACACATGTATTCATTAAAAGAACACATGTATTCATTAAAAGAACACATGTATTCATTAAAAGAACACATGTATTCATTAAAAGAACACATGTATTCATTAAAAGAACACATGTATTCATTAAAAGAACACATGTATTCATTAAAAGGACACATGTATTCATTAAAAGAACACATGTATTCATTAAAAGAACACATGTATTCATTAAAAGAACACATGTATTCATTAAAAGAACACATGTATTCATTAAAAGAACACATGTATTCATTAAAAGGACACATGTATTCATTAAAAGGACACATGTATTCATTAAAAGAACACATGTATTCATTAAAAGAACACATGTATTCATTAAAAGAACACATGTATTCATTAAAAGAACACATGTATTCATTAAAAGAACACATGTATTCATTAAAAGGACACATGTATTCATTAAAAGAACACATGTATTCATTAAAAGAACACATGTATTCATTAAAAGAACACATGTATTCATTAAAAGAACACATGTATTCATTAAAAGAACACATGTATTCATTAAAAGGACACATGTATTCATTAAAAGGACACATGTATTCATTAAAAGAACACATGTATTCATTAAAAGAACACATGTATTCATTAAAAGGACACATGTATTCATTAAAAGGACACATGTATTCATTAAAAGGACACATGTATTCATTAAAAGAACACATGTATTCATTAAAAGAACACATGTATTCATTAAAAGAACACATGTATTCATTAAAAGAACACATGTATTCATTAAAAGGACACATGTATTCATTAAAAGAACACATGTATTCATTAAAAGAACACATGTATTCATTAAAAGAACACATGCTTACAAAACATAATTCAATGGATAGTGAACATATTTTATTTGAAAATCAGGCAGCGGGAAAGTCTGATATACTATAATGGAGAAATATCCAACTGGTGCATGTGAGAATAGATAGTAGAAGAAACAGATGAGAGTAGACTGGGGAGTTGAGAGGTACTGTTTACGTTGTGTCATGGGAAAACTACTCTCTTCCTAATACTTTCTTTCAAAGAACTTTACACAGTTGGGAAATACCTGGTACCTAATGGCAGAAGTAAAGTATTCTAGACAAACAGTCAGCTTGTGAGAATAGACAGTAAATTAATAGAGAAGAATATAGTTGAAAGTGCGTGATACATTGAGCTAACATTTACTATTGTCATCATGGGAAACCCTCCCATCTCTGAATCTACCACGTGGCTTGTTAACTTAACAAGGTGTCATGGATGTCTCTGTGGTAACACTGCAAATGCTTTTTACGTGATGTTATGAAGCCCATGGTTATGTTATCGTCCGTCAGATCTGATAATATCATGTTATCCACCTGCCACTCTCTCTCTCTCTCTCTCTCTCTCTCTCTCTCTCTCTCTCTCTCTCTCACTCACACACAGCACATCACCTGACAGAAAGGAGACACACACACTCACACACACAGCACATCACCTGACATTAAGGAGACACACACACTCACATACACAGCACATCACCTGACAGAAAGGAGACACACACACTCACATACACAGCACATCACCTGCCAGAAAGGAGACACACACACTCACATACACAGCACATCACCTGCCACAAAGGAGACACACACACTCACACACACAGCACATCACCTGACAGAAAGGAGACACACACACTCACATACACAGCACATCACCTGCCAGAAAGGAGACACACACACTCACACACACAGCACATCACCTGACAGAAAGGAGACACACACACTCACATACACAGCACATCACCTGCCAGAAAGGAGACACACACACTCACACACACAGCACATCACCTGCCAGAAAGGAGACACACACACTCACATACACAGCACATCACCTGCCAGAAAGGAGACACACACACTCACACACACAGCACATCACCTGCCAGAAAGGAGACACACACACTCACATACACAGCACATCACCTGCCAGAAAGGAGACACACACACTCACACACACAGCACATCACCTGACAGAAAGGAGACACACACACTCACACATACACCACATCGCCTGACAGAAAGGACTTATATGGGATGGACAGCACACCAGACATAGGTTCCTAGGGAATAGGATGGACAGCACACCAGACATAGGTTCCTAGGGAATAGGATGGACAGCACACCAGACATAGGTTCCTAGGGAATAGGATGGACAGCACACCAGACATAGGTTCCTAGGGAATAGGATGGACAGCACACCAGACATAGGTTCCTAGGGAATAGGATGGACAGCTCACCAGACATAGGTTCCTAGGGAATAGGATGGACAGCACACCAGACATAGGTTCCTAGGGAATAGGATGGACAGCACACCAGACATAGGTTCCTAGGGAATAGGATGGACAGCACACCAGACATAGGTTCCTAGGGAATAGGATGGACAGCACACCAGACATAGGTTCCTAGGGAATAGGATGGACAGCACACCAGACATAGGTTCCTAGGGAATAGGATGGACAGCACACCAGACATAGGTTCCTAGGGAATAGGATGGACAGCACACCAGACATAGGTTCCTAGGGAATAGGATGGACAGCACACCAGACATAGGTTCCTAGGGAATAGGATGGACAGCACACCAGACATAGGTTCCTAGGGAATAGGATGGACAGCACACCAGACATAGGTTCCTAGGGAATAGGATGGACAGCACACCAGACATAGGTTCCTAGGGAATAGGTTCCTAGGGAATAGGATGGACAGCACACCAGACATAGGTTCCTAGGGAATAGGATGGACAGCACACCAGACATAGGTTCCTAGGGAATAGGATGGACAGCACACCAGACATAGGTTCCTAGGGAATAGGATGGACAGCACACCAGACATAGGTTCCTAGGGAATAGGATGGACAGCACACCAGACATAGGTTCCTAGGGAATAGGATGGACAGCTCACCAGACATAGGTTCCTAGGGAATAGGATGGACAGCACACCAGACATAGGTTCCTAGGGAATAGGATGGACAGCACACCAGACATAGGTTCCTAGGGAATAGGATGGACAGCACACCAGACATAGGTTCCTAGGGAATAGGATGGACAGCACACCAGACATAGGTTCCTAGGGAATAGGATGGACAGCACACCAGACATAGGTTCCCAGGGAATAGGATGGACAGCACATCAGACATAGGTTCCTAGGGAATAGGATGGACAGCTCACCAGACATAGGTTCCTAGGGAATAGGATGGACAGCTCACCAGACATAGGTTCCTAGGGAATAGGATGGACAGCTCACCAGACATAGGTTCCTAGGGAATAGGATGGACAGCTCACCAGACATAGGTTCCTAGGGAATAGGATGGACAGCACACCAGACATAGGTTCCTAGGGAATAGGATGGACAGCACACCAGACATAGGTTCCTAGGGAATAGGATGGACAGCACACCAGACATAGGTTCCTAGGGAATAGGATGGACAGCACACCAGACATAGGTTCCTAGGGAATAGGATGGACAGCACACCAGACATAGGTTCCTAGGGAATAGGATGGACAGCACACCAGACATAGGTTCCTAGGGAATAGGATGGACAGCACACCAGACATAGGTTCCTAGGGAATAGGATGGACAGCACACCAGACATAGGTTCCTAGGGAATAGGATGGACAGCACACCAGACATAGGTTCCTAGGGAATAGGATGGACAGCACACCAGACATAGGTTCCCAGGGAATAGGATGGACAGCACACCAGTCATAGGTTCCTAGGGGAATAGGATGGACAGCACACCAGACATAGGTTCCTAGGGAATAGGATGGACAGCACACCAGACATAGGTTCCTAGGGAATAGGATGGACAGCACACCAGACATAGGTTCCTAGGGAATAGGATGGACAGCACACCAGACATAGGTTCCTAGGGAATAGGATGGACAGCACACCAGACATAGGTTCCTAGGGAATAGGATGGACAGCACACCAGACATAGGTTCCATAGGGAATAGGATGGACAGCACACCAGACATAGGTTCCTAGGGAATAGGATGGACAGCACACCAGACATAGGTTCCTAGGGAATAGGATGGACAGCACACCAGACATAGGTTCCTAGGGAATAGGATGGACAGCACACCAGACATAGGTTCCTAGGGAATAGGATGGACAGCTCACCAGACATAGGTTCCTAGGGAATAGGATGGACAGCACACCAGACATAGGTTCCTAGGGAATAGGATGGACAGCACACCAGACATAGGTTCCTAGGGAATAGGATGGACAGCACACCAGACATAGGTTCCTAGGGAATAGGATGGACAGCACACCAGACATAGGTTCCTAGGGAATAGGATGGACAGCACACCAGACATAGGTTCCTAGGGAATAGGATGGACAGCACACCAGACATAGGTTCCTAGGGAATAGGATGGACAGCACACCAGACATAGGTTCCTAGGGAATAGGATGGACAGCACACCAGACATAGGTTCCTATGGACAGGAATAGGATGGACAGCACACCAGACATAGGTTCCTAGGGAATAGGATGGACAGCACACCAGACATGGGTTCCTAGGGAATAGGATGGACAGCACACCAGACATAGGTTCCTAGGGAATAGGATGGACAGCACACCAGACATAGGTTCCTAGGGAATAGGATGGACAGCACACCAGACATAGGTTCCTAGGGAATAGGATGGACAGCACACCAGACATAGGTTCCAGGGAATAGGATGGACAGCACACCAGACATAGGTTCCTAGGGAATAGGATGGACAGCACACCAGACATAGGTTCCTAGGGAATAGGATGGACAGCACACCAGACATAGGTTCCTAGGGAATAGGATGGACAGCACACCAGACATAGGTTCCTAGGGAATAGGATGGACAGCACACCAGACATAGGTTCCTAGGGAATAGGATGGACAGCACACCAGACATAGGTTCCTAGGGAATAGGATGGACAGCACACCAGACATAGGTTCCTAGGGAATAGGATGGACAGCACACCAGACATAGGTTCCTAGGGAATAGGATGGACAGCACACCAGACATAGGTTCCTAGGGAATAGGATGGACAGCACACCAGACATAGGTTCCTAGGGAATAGGATGGACAGCACACCAGACATAGGTTCCTAGGGAATAGGATGGACAGCACACCAGACATAGGTTCCTAGGGAATAGGATGGACAGCACACCAGACATAGGTTCCTAGGGAATAGGATGGACAGCACACCAGACATAGGTTCCTAGGGAATAGGATGGACAGCACACCAGACATAGGTTCCTAGGGAATAGGATGGACAGCACACCAGACATAGGTTCCTAGGGAATAGGATGGACAGCACACCAGACATAGGTTCCTAGGGAATAGGATGGACAGCACACCAGACATAGGTTCCTAGGGAATAGGATGGACAGCACACCAGACATAGGTTCCTAGGGAATAGGATGGACAGCACACCAGACATAGGTTCCTAGGGAATAGGATGGACAGCACACCAGACATAGGTTCCTAGGGAATAGGATGGACAGCACACCAGACATAGGTTCCATAGGAATAGGATGGACAGCACACCAGACATAGGTTCCTAGGGAATAGGATGGACAGCACACCAGACATAGGTTCCTAGGGAATAGGATGGACAGCACACCAGACATAGGTTCCTAGGGAATAGGATGGACAGCACACCAGACATAGGTTCCTAGGGAATAGGATGGACAGCACACCAGACATAGGTTCCTAGGGAATAGGATGGACAGCACACCAGACATAGGTTCCTAGGGAATAGGATGGACAGCACACCAGACATAGGTTCCTAGGGAATAGGATGGACAGCACACCAGACATAGGTTCCTAGGGAATAGGATGGACAGCACACCAGACATAGGTTCCTAGGGAATAGGATGGACAGCACACCAGACATAGGTTCCCAGGGAATAGGATGGACAGCACACCAGACATAGGTTCCTAGGGAATAGGATGGACAGCACACCAGACATAGGTTCCTAGGGAATAGGATGGACAGCACACCAGACATAGGTTCCTAGGGAATAGGATGGACAGCTCACCAGACATAGGTTCCTAGGGAATAGGATGGACAGCACACCAGACATAGGTTCCTAGGGAATAGGATGGACAGCACACCAGACATAGGTTCCTAGGGAATAGGATGGACAGCACACCAGACATAGGTTCCTAGGGAATAGGATGGACAGCACACCAGACATAGGTTCCTAGGGAATAGGATGGACAGCACACCAGACATAGGTTCCTAGGGAATAGGATGGACAGCACACCAGACATAGGTTCCCAGGGAATAGGATGGACAGCACACCAGTCATAGGTTCCTAGGAATAGGATGGACAGCACACCAGACATAGGTTCCTAGGGAATAGGATGGACAGCACACCAGACATAGGTTCCTAGGGAATAGGATGGACAGCACACCAGACATAGGTTCCTAGGGAATAGGATGGACAGCACACCAGACATAGGTTCCTAGGGAATAGGATGGACAGCACACCAGACATAGGTTCCTAGGGAATAGGATGGACAGCACACCAGACATAGGTTCCTAGGGAATAGGATGGACAGCACACCAGACATAGGTTCCTAGGGAATAGGATGGACAGCACACCAGACATAGGTTCCTAGGGAATAGGATGGACAGCACACCAGACATAGGTTCCCAGGGAATAGGATGGACAGCACACCAGACATAGGTTCCTAGGGAATAGGATGGACAGCTCACCAGACATAGGTTCCTAGGGAATAGGATGGACAGCTCACCAGACATAGGTTCCTAGGGAATAGGATGGACAGCTCACCAGACATAGGTTCCTAGGGAATAGGATGGACAGCACACCAGACATAGGTTCCTAGGGAATAGGATGGACAGCACACCAGACATAGGTTCCTAGGGAATAGGATGGACAGCACACCAGACATAGGTTCCTAGGGAATAGGATGGACAGCACACCAGACATAGGTTCCTAGGGAATAGGATGGACAGCACACCAGACATAGGTTCCTAGGGAATAGGATGGACAGCACACCAGACATAGGTTCCTAGGGAATAGGATGGACAGCACACCAGACATAGGTTCCTAGGGAATAGGATGGACAGCACACCAGACATGGGTTCCTAGGGAATAGGATGGACAGCACACCAGACATAGGTTCCTAGGGAATAGGATGGACAGCACACCAGACATAGGTTCCTAGGGAATAGGATGGACAGCACACCAGGCATGGGTTCCTAGGGAATAGGATGGACAGCACACCAGACATAGGTTCCCAGGGAATAGGATGGACAGCACACCAGACATAGGTTCCTAGGGAATAGGATGGACAGCACACCAGACATAGGTTCCTAGGGAATAGGATGGACAGCACACCAGACATAGGTTCCTAGGGAATAGGATGGACAGCACACCAGACATAGGTTCCTAGGGAATAGGATGGACAGCACACCAGACATAGGTTCCTAGGGAATAGGATGGACAGCACACCAGACATAGGTTCCTAGGGAATAGGATGGACAGCACACCAGACATAGGTTCCTAGGGAATAGGATGGACAGCACACCAGACATAGGTTCCTAGGGAATAGGATGGACAGCACACCAGACATAGGTTCCCAGGGAATAGGATGGACAGCACACCAGACATAGGTTCCTAGGGAATAGGATGGACAGCACACCAGACATAGGTTCCTAGGGAATAGGATGGACAGCACACCAGACATAGGTTCCTAGGGAATAGGATGGACAGCACACCAGACATAGGTTCCTAGGGAATAGGATGGACAGCACACCAGACATAGGTTCCTAGGGAATAGGATGGACAGCACACCAGACATAGGTTCCTAGGGAATAGGATGGACAGCACACCAGACATAGGTTCCTAGGGAATAGGATGGACAGCACACCAGACATAGGTTCTAGGGAATAGGATGGACAGCACACCAGACATAGGTTCCTAGGGAATAGGATGGACAGCACACCAGACATAGGTTCTAGGGAATAGGATGGACAGCACACCAGACATAGGTTCCTAGGGAATAGGATGGACAGCACACCAGACATAGGTTCCTAGGGAATAGGATGGACAGCACACCAGACATAGGTTCCCAGGGAATAGGATGGACAGCACACCAGTCATAGGTTCCTAGGGAATAGGATGGACAGCACACCAGACATAGGTTCCTAGGGAATAGGATGGACAGCACACCAGACATAGGTTCCTAGGGAATAGGATGGACAGCACACCAGACATAGGTTCCTAGGGAATAGGATGGACAGCACACCAGACATAGGTTCCTAGGGAATAGGATGGACAGCACACCAGACATAGGTTCCTAGGGAATAGGATGGACAGCACACCAGACATAGGTTCCTAGGGAATAGGATGGACAGCACACCAGACATAGGTTCCTAGGGAATAGGATGGACAGCACACCAGACATAGGTTCCTAGGGAATAGGATGGACAGCACACCAGACATAGGTTCCCAGGGAATAGGATGGACAGCACACCAGACATAGGTTCCTAGGGAATAGGATGGACAGCTCACCAGACATAGGTTCCTAGGGAATAGGATGGACAGCTCACCAGACATAGGTTCCTAGGGAATAGGATGGACAGCTCACCAGACATAGGTTCCTAGGGAATAGGATGGACAGCACACCAGACATAGGTTCCTAGGGAATAGGATGGACAGCACACCAGACATAGGTTCTAGGGAATAGGATGGACAGCACACCAGACATAGGTTCCTAGGGAATAGGATGGACAGCACACCAGACATAGGTTCCTAGGGAATAGGATGGACAGCACACCAGACATAGGTTCCTAGGGAATAGGATGGACAGCACACCAGACATAGGTTCCTAGGGAATAGGATGGACAGCACACCAGACATAGGTTCCTAGGGAATAGGATGGACAGCACACCAGACATGGGTTCCTAGGGAATAGGATGGACAGCACACCAGACATAGGTTCCTAGGGAATAGGATGGACAGCACACCAGACATAGGTTCTAGGGAATAGGATGGACAGCACACCAGGCATGGGTTCCTAGGGAATAGGATGGACAGCACACCAGACATAGGTTCCCAGGGAATAGGATGGACAGCACACCAGACATAGGTTCCTAGGGAATAGGATGGACAGCACACCAGACATAGGTTCCTAGGGAATAGGATGGACAGCACACCAGACATAGGTTCCTAGGGAATAGGATGGACAGCACACCAGACATAGGTTCCTAGGGAATAGGATGGACAGCACACCAGACATAGGTTCCTAGGGAATAGGATGGACAGCACACCAGACATAGGTTCCTAGGGAATAGGATGGACAGCACACCAGACATAGGTTCCTAGGGAATAGGATGGACAGCACACCAGACATAGGTTCCTAGGGAATAGGATGGACAGCACACCAGACATAGGTTCCCAGGGAATAGGATGGACAGCACACCAGACATAGGTTCCTAGGGAATAGGATGGACAGCACACCAGACATAGGTTCCTAGGGAATAGGATGGACAGCACACCAGACATAGGTTCCTAGGGAATAGGATGGACAGCACACCAGACATAGGTTCCTAGGGAATAGGATGGACAGCACACCAGACATAGGTTCCTAGGGAATAGGATGGACAGCACACCAGACATAGGTTCCTAGGGAATAGGATGGACAGCACACCAGACATAGGTTCCTAGGGAATAGGATGGACAGCACACCAGACATAGGTTCTAGGGAATAGGATGGACAGCACACCAGACATAGGTTCCTAGGGAATAGGATGGACAGCACACCAGACATAGGTTCCTAGGGAATAGGATGGACAGCACACCAGACATAGGTTCCTAGGGAATAGGATGGACAGCACACCAGACATAGGTTCCTAGGGAATAGGATGGACAGCACACCAGACATAGGTTCCTAGGGAATAGGATGGACAGCACACCAGACATATGTTCCTAGGGAATAGGATGGACAGCACACCAGACATAGATTCCTAGGGAATAGGATGGACAGCACACCAGACATAGGTTCCTAGGGAATAGGATGGACAGCACACCAGACATAGGTTCCTAGGGAATAGGATGGACAGCACACCAGACATATGTTCCTAGGGAATAGGATGGACAGCACACCAGACATAGGTTCCTAGGGAATAGGATGGACAGCACACCAGACATAGGTTCCTAGGGAATAGGATGGACAGCACACCAGACATATGTTCCTAGGGAATAGGATGGACAGCACACCAGACATAGGTTCCTAGGGAATAGGATGGACAGCACACCAGACATAGGTTCCTAGGGAATAGGATGGACAGCACACCAGACATAGGTTCCTAGGGAATAGGATGGACAGCACACCAGACATAGGTTCCTAGGGAATAGGATGGACAGCACACCAGACATGGGTTCCTAGGGAATATGATGGACAGCACACCAGACAGGTTCCTAGGGAATAGGATGGACAGCACACCAGACATAGGTTCCTAGGGAATAGGATGGACAGCACACCAGACAGGTTCCTAGGGAATAGGATGGACAGCACACCAGACATACAGTAGGTTCCTAGGGAATAGGATGTCATGTGGTATGAAGACCATACTATTTGCAACTCATCCTTTAGTTATGCTATGCCAGACAAGCTCAATCAAGCCCAGATAATATTTTTGAAATTATATGAAATAGTATTTGAACCCAGCTGTGGTGGACAACACACACACACAGCTAAATGAAGCAGTAACACAAGGTGCTGTTTATTTTGACTGACCTTTAAAGCTCTGCATGCACAAGCCCTCCCGCAAGTACCGCCGCTTGGCTCGACGTGGAGGTAACTTCTTCAGACATGTATTTAGAGTAGTAATAATCTCTGCCAGTATTTACAGTCTAAGAGAATGATTGAATATCAGCAATTCCTTTCCTTTCAAAATGAATCGTCTGAATGTGTATCACTTGACGTTCCGTGTTGTACTGTACGTTGTGTGTGATCGGTGCTGAGGAAAGATCCATATAAGAGTCAATAACTTGATGAATGACTAATGAGTTCAACCATAAAAAACAACCGTTTCTCTCTCCCACAGGGCGATATGGGTCTTCAAGGTCTGCCTGGTCTAAGTGTAAGTATGCAGTCTTTTATGCAGCTGTCTTCATATGAATCTATACGCACACGCGCACGCGCACGCGCACGCGCACGCGCACGCGCACGCGCACGCACACACACACACACACACACACACACACACACACACACACACACACACACACACACACACACACACACACACACACACACACACACACACACACACACACACACACACACAGGGGGGATGTGTCATGCAGGTGAAAGAGGACCCAAAAGCGACTTAACAGAAACAGAGTTTATTTAAGTCCAAACAGGGAATAACAGAAATCCTCTCGTCTGTAGAGGGGAATAACTGGAGAAGCGGCCACAGACTGCAGGTCGCTCCGGGTAGGCGAAGGCCGTAGTAGACAGAGACACCTGCTCACACGCAGCATCTGATGAAGGCAAAAAACACGACAGGACAGGGCGATACACAATCACAGCAAAAACACGACAGGACAGGGCGAAACGCAATCACAGCATGGTGAATACTAAACAAGGAACCGACGGGACAGGAACGGAACACAAAGGAATAAATAGGGACTCTAATCAGGGAAAGGATCGGGAACAGGTGTGGGAAGACTAAATGATGATTAGGGGAATAGGAACAGCTGGGAGCAGGAACGGAACGATAGAGAGAAGAGAGAGCGAGAGAGTGAGAGAGGGAGGGGAGAGAGAGGGATAGAAGGAGGGAAAGAACCAAATAAGACCAGCAGAGGGAAACGAATAGAATGGGGAGCACAGGGACAAGACATGATAATAAATGACAAACATGACAGTACCCCCCACTCACCGAGCGCCTCCTGGCGCACTCGAGGAGGAATCCTGGCGGCAACGGAGGAAATCATCGATGAGTGAACGGTCCAGCACGTCCCGAGACGGAACCCAACTCCTCTCCTCAGGACCGTAACCCTCCCAATCCACTAAGTATTGGTGACCCCGTCCCGAGAACGCATGTCCATGATCTTATGTACCTTGTAAATAGGTGCGCTCTCGACAAGGACGGGAGGGGGAGGGAAGACGAACGGGGGTGCGAAGAAAGGGCTTAACACAGGAGACATGGAAGACAGGATGGACGCGACGAAGATGTCGCGGAAGAAGCAGTCGCACAGCGACAGGATTGACGACCTGGGAGACACGGAACGGACCAATGAACCGCGGAGTCAACTTACGAGAAGCTGTCGTAAGAGGAAGGTTGCGAGTGGAAAGCCACACTCTCTGGCCGCAACAATACCTTGGACTCTTAATCCTGCGTTTATTGGCGGCTCTCACCGTCTGTGCCCTGTAACGGCAAAGTGCAGACCTCACCCTCCTCCAGGTGCGCTCACAACGTTGGACAAACGCTTGAGCGGAGGGAACGCTGGACTCGGCAAGCTGGGATGAGAACAGAGGAGGCTGGTAACCCAGACTACTCTGAAACGGAGATAACCCGGTAGCAGACGAAGGAAGCGAATTGTGAGCGTATTCTGCCCAGGGGAGCTGTTCTGCCCAAGACGCAGGGTTTCTGAAAGAAAGGCTGCGTAGTATGCGACCAATCGTCTGATTGGCCCTCTCTGCTTGACCGTTAGACTGGGGATGAAACCCGGAAGAGAGACTGACGGACGCACCAATCAAACGACAGAACTCCCTCCAAAACTGTGACGTGAATTGCGGGCCTCTGTCTGAAACGGCGTCTAACGGGAGGCCATGAATTCTGAATACATTCTCAATAATGATTTGTGCCGTCTCCTTAGCGGAAGGAAGTTTAGCGAGGGGAATGAAATGTGCCGCCTTAGAGAACCTATCGACAACCGTCAGAATCACAGTCTTCCCCGCAGACAAAGGCAGACCGGTAATGAAGTCTAAGGCAATGTGAGACCATGGTCGAGAAGGAATGGGGAGCGGTCTGAGACGACCGGCAGGAGGAGAGTTACCCGACTTAGTCTGCGCGCAGTCCGAACAAGCAGCCACGAAACGGCGCGTGTCACGCTCCTGAGTCGGCCACCAAAAGCGCTGGCGAATAGACGCAAGAGTGCCTCGAACACCGGGATGACCAGCTAACTTGGCAGAGTGAGCCCACTGAAGAACAGCCAGACGAGTGGAAACAGGAACGAAAAGGAGGTTACTAGGACAAGCGCGCGGCGCAGTGTGCGTGAGTGCTTGCTTAACCTGTCTTTCAATTCCCCAGACTGTTAACCCGACAACACGCCCATAAGGAAGAATCCCCTCGGGATCAGTAGAAGCCACAGAAGAACTAAACAGACGGGATAAGGCATCAGGCTTGGTGTTCTTGCTACCCGGACGGTAAGAAATCACAAACTCGAAACGAGCGAAAAACAACGCCCAACGAGCTTGACGGGCATTAAGTCGTTTGGCAGAACGGATGTACTCAAGGTTCTTATGGTCTGTCCAAACGACAAAGGAACGGTCGCCCCCTCCAACCACTGTCGCCATTCGCCTAGGGCTAAGCGGATGGCGAGCAGTTCACGGTTACCCACATCATAGTTGCGCTCAGATGGCGACAGGCGATGAGAAAAATAAGCGCAAGGATGAACCTTATCGTCAGACTGGAAGCGCTGGGATAGAATGGCTCCCACGCCTACCTCTGAAGCGTCAACCTCGACAATGAATTGTCTAGTGACGTCAGGAGTAACGAGGATAGGAGCGGACGTAAAACGTTCTTTTAGAAGATCAAAAGCTCCCTGGGCGGAACCGGACCACTTAAAACACGTCTTGACAGAAGTAAGAGCTGTGAGAGGGGCAGCAACTTGACCGAAATTACGAATGAAACGCCGATAGAAATTAGCGAAACCTAAAAAGCGCTGCAACTCAACACGTGACCTTGGAACGGGCCACTCACTGACAGCTTGGACCTTAGCGGAATCCATCTGAATGCCTTCAGCGGAAATAACGGAACCGAGAAAAGTAACGGAGGAGACATGAAAAGAGCACTTCTCAGCCTTTACGTAGAGACAATTCTCTAAAAGGCGCTGTAGAACACGTCGAACGTGCTGAACATGAATCTCGAGTGACGGAGAAAAAATCAGGATATCGTCAAGATAGACAAAAACAAAAATGTTCAGCATGTCTCTCAGAACATCATTAACTAATGCCTGAAAAATAGCTGGCGCATTGGCGAGACCGAACGGCAGAACCCGGTACTCAAAATGCCCTAACGGAGTGTTAAACGCCGTTTTCCACTCGTCCCCCTCTCTGATGCGCACGAGATGGTAAGCGTTACGAAGGTCCAACTTAGTAAAGCACCTGGCTCCCTGCAGAATCTCGAAGGCTGATGACATAAGGGGAAGCGGATAACGATTCTTAACCGTTATGTCATTCAGCCCTCGATAATCCACGCAGGGGCGCAGAGTACCGTCCTTCTTCTTAACAAAAAAGAACCCCGCCCCGGCCGGAGAAGAAGAAGGCACTATGGTACCGGCGTCAAGAGACACAGACAAATAATCCTCGAGAGCCTTACGTTCGGGAGCCGACAGAGAGTATAGTCTACCTCGAGGAGGAGTGGTCCCCGGAAGGAGATCAATACTACAATCATACGACCGGTGAGGAGGAAGGGAGTTGGCTCGGGACCGACTGAAGACCGTGCGCAGATCATGATATTCCTCCGGCACTCCTGTCAAATCGCCAGGTTCCTCCTGAGAAGTAGGGACAGAAGAAACGGGAGGGATGGCAGACATTAAACACTTCACATGACAAGAAACGTTCCAGGATAGGATAGAATTACTAGACCAATTAATAGAAGGATTATGACATACTAGCCAGGGATGACCCAAAACAACAGGTGTAAACGGTGAACGAAAAATCAAAAAAGAAATAGTCTCACTGTGGTTACCAGATACTGTGAGGGTTAAAGGTAGTGTCTCAAATCTGATACTGGGAAGATGACTACCATCTAAGGCGAACATGGGCGTAGGCTTATCTAACTCTCTGAAAGGAATGTCATGTTTCCGAACCCATGCTTCGTCCATGAAACAACCCTCAGCCCCAGAGTCTATCAAGGCACTACATGTAGCACCCGAACCGGTCCAGCGTAGATGGACCGACAAAGTAGTACAGGATTTTGATGGAGAGACTTGAGTAGTTGCGCTCACCTGTAGCCCTCTGCTTACAGATGAGCTCTGGCTTTTACTGGACATGAATTAACAAAATGTCCAGCAACTCCGCAATAGAGGCACAGGCGGTTGGTGATCCTCCGTTCCCTCTCCTTAGTCGAGATGCGAATCCCTCCCAGCTGCATGGGCTCAGACTCTGAGCCAGAGGAGGAGATGGTTGCGATGCGGAGCAGGGAAACACCGTTGATGCGAGCTCTCTTCCACGAGCCCGGTGACGAAGATCTACCCGTCGTTCTATGCGGATGGCGAGAGCAATCAAAGAGTCCACATCTGAAGGAACCTCCCGGGAGAGAATCTCATCCTTAACCACTGCGTGGAGTCCCTCCAGAAAACGAGCGAGCAGCGCCGGCTCGTTCCACTCACTAGAGGCAGCAAGAGTGCGAAACTCAATAGAATAATCCGTTATGGACCGTTCACCTTGGCATAAGGAAGCCAGGGCCCTAGAAGCCTCCCTACCAAAAACTGAACGGTCAAAAACCCGAATCATCTCCTCTTTAAAGTTCTGGAACTTGTTAGAGCAATCAGCCCTTGCCTCCCAGATAGCTGTGCCCCATTCTCGAGCCCGGCCAGTAAGGAGTGAAATGACGTAAGCAACCCGAGCTCTCTCTCTAGAGTATGTGTTGGGTTGGAGAGAGAACACAATCTCACACTGCGTGAGAAAGGAGCGGCACTCAGTGGGCTGCCCGGAGTAGCAAGGTGGGTTATTAACCCTAGGTTCTGGAGGCTCGGCAGGCCAGGAAGTAACAGGTGGCACGAGACGTAGACTCTGGAACTGTCCAGAGAGGTCGGAAACCTGAGCGGCCAGGTTCTCCACGGCATGGCGAGCAGCAGACAATTCCTGCTCGTGTCTGCCGAGCATGGCTCCTTGGATCTCGACGGCAGTGTAACGAGCGTCTGAAGTCGCTGGGTCCATTCCTTGGTCGGTTCCTTCTGTCATGCAGGTGAAAAAGGACCCAAAAGCGACTTAACAGAAACAGAGTTTATTTAAGTCCAAACAGGGAATAACAGAAATCCTCTCGTCTGTAGAGGGGAATAACTGGAGAAGCGGCCACAGACTGCAGGTCGCTTCGGGTAGGCGAAGGCCGTAGTAGACAGAGACACCTGCTCACACGCAGCATCTGATGAAGGCAAAAAACACGACAGGACAGGGCGATACACAATCACAGCAAAAACACGACAGGACAGGGCGAAACGCAATCACAGCATGGTGAATACTAAACAAGGAACCGACGGGACAGGAACGGAACACAAAGGAATAAATAGGGACTCTAATCAGGGGAAAGGATCGGGAACAGGTGTGGGAAGACTAAATGATGATTAGGGGAATAGGAACAGCTGGGAGCAGGAACGGAACGATAGAGAGAAGAGAGAGCGAGAGAGTGAGAGAGGGAGGGGAGAGAGAGGGATAGAAGGAGGGAAAGAACCAAATAAGACCAGCAGAGGGAAACGAATAGAATGGGGAGCACAGGGACAAGACATGATAATAAATGACAAACATGACAGGATGAGGAGGGGGATGTGGAAGGGGGAGGAATGAGGGGGATGAGGAGAGTGGAAGGAGGGGGATGAGGAGAAGGCAAGAAGGAGGAGGAATTAGGGGGGTGAGGAGAGGGGAAGGAGGGGGATAAGGAGAGGGGAAGGAGGAGGAGGAATGAGGGGGGATGAGGACAGTGGAAGGAGGGGGCATGTGGAGAGGGGAAGGAGGAGGGATGAGGGGGGATGAGGAGAGGTGAAGGAGGAGGGATGAGGGGGGATGAGGAGAGGTGAAGGAGGAGGGATGAGGGGGGATGAGGAGAGGTGAAGGAGGAGGGATGAGGACAGTGGAAGGAGGGGGCATGTGGAGAGGGGAAGGAGGAGGGATGAGGGGGCATGTGGAGAGGGGAAGGAGGAGGGATGAGGGGGGATGAGGAGAGGTGAAGGAGGAGGGATGAGGGGGAATGAGGAGGGGAGAGAGGGATTTGGAACTACTCAGGTGAACAGTCTCAGTGTCACATTACCATCCACCTCTGTGCTGTCTGGGAGGTCAGGCAAGGAGAGGCTAGACAGGTGTAGATGAGGATGGTTAACCCCCTCTCTCCACACCTCTCCTGGGGCTTGGAGCATGGTGGAGAGCAGGCAGGTAGACCACTGGTCTGGAGCTCTGGGGGGAACGATGGGAAGGGCAGGAAGAGATGAGAAGGGGGTGACAGGTAGCATCCATGGTGGACCTACATGTGTGAGAGAAGTTGAAGACATGGTTTCCTTCACTCTGTCTCTCAACTTTGAAGTTTTATTTGTCAAATTTAAGTTATCACGTATGCCGAATTCAACAGGTGAAATGCTTACTTTACAAGCCCTTAACCAACAATGCAGTTTTGAGAAAATGCTTTAAGAAAATATTTACAAAGAAAAAAAAGTAACACAATAAAATAACAATGATGAGGCTGTATAGAGGTCATTTGTACATGTAGGTAGGGGTAAAGTGACTATGCATAGATAATAAACAGCGAGTAGCAGCAGTGTTAAAACAAAGGGGATGGGGTGTCAATGTAAAAAGTCCTGGCGGCCATTTGATTAATTGCTCAGCAGTCTTATGGCTTGGTGGTAGAAGCTGTTAAAGAGCCTCTTGGACCTAGACTTGGGGCTCTGGTACCGCTTGCCGTGTGGTAACAGAGAGAACACTTGGGTGACTGGAGTCTTTTTTTGGGCCTTCTTCTGACACCACCTAGTATATAGGTGCTGGATGGCAGGAAGCTTGGCCCCGGTGATGTACTGGGCCGTACGCACTACCCTCTGTAGCGCCTTATGGTTGGATGCCGAGCAGTTACCACACCAGGCGGTGATGCAACCGGTCAGGATGCTCTCGATGGTGCAGCTGTAGAACTTTTTGAGGATCTGGGGACCCATGCCAAATCTTTTCAGTCTCCTAAGGGGGAATAGGTTTTGTCGTGCCCTCTTCACAGCTGTCTTGGTATGTTTGGACCATGATAGTTTGTTGGTGATGTGGACACCAAGGTAACTCTCGTCCCGCTCCACTACAACCCCTTTGATGTTAATGGGGGCGTGTTCAGATCAAATCAAATCAAATCAAATCAAATCAAATCAAATTTTATTTGTCACATACACATGGTTAGCAGATGTTAATGCGAGTGTAGCGAAATGCTTGTGCTTCTAGTTCCGACAATGCAGTGATAACCAACAAGTAATCTAACTAACAATTCCAAAACTACTGTCTTATACACAGTGTAAGGGGATAAGGAACATGTACATAAGGATATATGAATGAGTGATGGTACAGAGCAGCATACAGTAGATGGTATCGAGTACAGTATATACATATGAGATGAGTGTGTAGACAAAGTAAACAAAGTGGCATAGTTAAAGTGGCTAGTGATACATGTGTTACATAAGGATGCAGTCGATGATGTAGAGTACAGTATATACATATGCATATGAGATGAATAATGTAGGGTAAGTAACATTATATAAGGTAGCATTGTTTAAAGTGGCTAGTGATATATATTCGGCCCTCCTTTTCTTGTAGTTCACAATCATCTCATTTCTCTTGCTCACATTGAGGAAGAGTTTGTTGTCCTGGCACCACACTGCCAGGTCTCTGGCCTCCTGCCTATAGGCTGTCTCATCATTGTTGGTGGAACAGCCTATAGGCAGGAGGCCTTACCACCGCTGTGTCGTTAATGATGTTGTTGGAGTCTGCGTGGCCAAGCTAGACTTGGGTGAACAGGGAGTATAGGAGGGGGCTAAGCACGCACCCAGCTCTCCTCTCTTCTCCTCAGTTCTCCTCTCCTCAGTTCTCCTATCTTCTCCTCAGCTCTCCTCTCTTCTCCTCAGCTCTCCTTTCTTCTCCTCAACTCTCCTCTCCTCTCCTCAACTCTCCTCTCCTCTCTTCTCCTCTCTTCTCCTCAGCTCTCCTCTCCTCAACTCTCCTCTGCTCTCCTCTCTTCTCCTCCCCACTGACTCAGTCTAGGAGTTCCAGACGCCAGTCTCTCCCAGTAGACCCTCAGCGTTTAGTGAATCCCAGTAGAAGCCTCAGCATGCTTCATGCATAGTGCTCCTATAATTGGGCTGGCTGCACTGTCTGCTTGTCCTCTCTAGTTCTGTTAACATGTGCCCAGGGGAGATGGAGCTTAGTGGGAGCATAGCCTAGAAACTCCTAGAGAGACTGGTAGATTAATATACACACACATGCATGGGTGCACACACACTCACAGAGACGCACAATGCTCACACGCGCACACACAAACAATGCATGAACCCACGCACGTCCACACACACACACACTAATACACACAGGGCCTGGCTGGTGGTAATAGGGGAGGTGATGGGTGAAGATTAAGAGTATACTGTGAGTGGTTAGCTAATTATCTGCCCTGCCACGTCTCATTAGCACTGGAGCGAGGCAGAGTGTGTGTGACACCGTCCCTTTCATGTCACCCAAATACTTACCAAACCCCAACCGAAAACTGTCACGGTTGACGAGCTATTTACACTAGCTAATTATACATTAATAAGAGAGGAATCAGGATAACAGAAATTCTATCCTGGCTATCGAGAACACCATGGTTGGCGTTACCAGGTCTTCTCACAACAGACTTGTAAACAACATTGCGGTGATAGTGGACGTACTATCACTGAACACTTACTGAACACTACTAAACGGTAGTATAGATGAACTAGCCGATATACCCCATTCAGTTTAACCCAAGGTTTCCCTTTTACAAGCACTGTGCAGATATGCTATACATTGAGAATGAATTGAGTTAGTAAAGCAGTGCTTTGTGAGATAGAACATTGTGTTTTATAGAGGGGCATCACGGTTCCTAGCTGTCATTCATGTTTACAGCCGCTGTCACAGATACCAAAGGCTTGTCAGCCGTCTTGTTAAACGATAGATTTCTGTCCATCGTTTTAAAGAAGCAATCTGTGATTTAAAAAAAAACTTTGAAGCCGCCACCCTGCCACAGTTTTGGTAAACGGCTAAGGACTGCCAGGCCATGATATCAAAATCTAATCAAATCAAATCAAAATGATAGTTTTAACCATATTCTGAAGCTCAGCAGGGCGAGGCAACCCTGTTCCTGGAGTACACAGGTACTGCAGTGTTTTGTTCTAACTAGGCACCACACCTGACCAACTGAGCTAATTGATCAGTTCAGTGATTGCCTAAATTCAACACACCTGGTCTTCCAGGTCGATTAAATCAAAAACAGGAACTGCCTACCCCTGATGTGCAGTGTTTGTTTACAATTATATAGAAGCTTATATTTGGGGTTTGATGGGGTACGACAGTTGAACTAAGCTCATGAAGCATTTGAAGTTGTCATGGGTATATATCACCCCCCCAAAAAGTACAAAAATGGATGTACCAACTTCAGATTGCACCTTTAAGCACAGAGACAGGGGCCTGTGAGTGACACATTCTGTACACGTGTCATGTTATGAATGGCTATTTTCTGCAGCTGCTGCTTCTAAGAAAAAGGCCTCTGTGTTTTTGTGAGGATGCCAATTGAAAGGGGACACTACTTATTTGGGATGGATGTGTAAGCTGATAGGTTGATCTGTGGCCCTGAATGTGGACAGTAGTTTGTGAGGACAGACAAATCTGTCTGTCCGTCCGTCCGTCTGACTGTCTCCTGTCTGTCTGTCTGTCTGTCTGTCTGTCTGTCTGTCTGTCTGTCTGTCTGTCTGTCTGTCTGTCTGTCTGTCTGTCTGTCTGTCTGTCTGTCTGTCTGTCTGTCTGTCTGTCTGTCTGTCTGTCTGTCTGTCTGTCTGTCTGTCTGTCTGTCTGTCTGTCTGTCTGTCTGTCTGTCTGTCTGTCTGTCTGTCTGTCTGTGTTATGCAGGTGAATGAGGACCCAAAAGCGACTTGGCGAAAACAGAGTCTTTAATCCAGTAAAGTAAAAATACAATCAAATAAAACAATTTCCACTCGTAATGACGAGAACCGACTGGAGACTTGATCTTGAACTGCAGGTTGCCTCGGGAAGGCACTTGAACTTAGCAGACTCAGACACCTGCTCACCACGCAGCATCTGAGGGAAACACGACACGACAGGGCGATACACAAACACAGCACGGTGAACAATAGACAAGGATCCGACAGGACAGGAACGGAAAACAAGGGAAGAAATAGGGACTCTAATCAGGGGAAAAGATAAGGAACAGGTGTGGGAAGACTAAATGATTGATTAGGGGAATAGGAACAGCTGGGAGCAGGAACGGAACGATAGAGAGAAGAGAGAGAGGAAGGGAGAGAGAATAAGGGGAACGAACCTAAAAAGACCAGCAGGGGGAAAACGAACAGAGGGAAAAGCAAAATGACAAGACAAAATAAGACAAAACATGACAGTACCCCCCCACTCACCGAGCGCCTCCTGGCGCTCTCGAGGAGGAACACTGGCGGCAACGGAGGAAATCATAGATCAAACGGTCCAGCACGTCCCGAGAAAGAACCCAACTCCTCTCCTCAGGACCGTAACGAAAAACGATAAAAAGGGAAACTAGGGTACTACTCTAAAAAAAAAAAATGAGACACGGGTAGAGAACTGAAAGCTTTAGAGCAAACAGGACCAAACAGGCCAGGAGAGTAACAACTAGGGACAGACTGAGACACAGCAAGGGCAGGAACAAGAACAGGAGAGATGCGATGGCAGGGAACAGACTGAGACCCAGCAAGACCAGGAGCAGAAGCAGAAAAAAATTACCAGACTTCTGCGCGCAGTCTGAACGCGCAGCCACGAAACGGCGCGTGTCACGCTCCTGAGTAGGCCACCAAAACCGCTGGCGAATAGAAGCAAGCGTACCCCGAACGCCGGGATGGCCAGCTAACTTGGCAGAGTGAGCCCACTGAAGAACAGCCAGACGAGTAGAAACAGGAACGAAAAGAAGGTTACTAGGACAAGCGCGCGGCGACGCAGTGTGCGTGAGTGCTTGCTTAACCTGTCTCTCAATTCCCCAGACAGTCAACCCGACAACACGCCCAACAGGAAGGATCCCCTCGGGATCGGTAGAAGCCACAGAAGAACTAAAGAGACGGGATAAAGCATGAGGCTTGGTGTTCTTAATACCCGGGCAATAAGAAATAACGAACTCGAAACGAGCGAAAAACAACGCCCAACGAGCATGACGCGCATTCAGTCGTTTGGCATAACGGATGTACTCAAGGTTCCTTTGGTCAGTCGAAACGACAAAAGGAACGGTCGCCCCCTCCAACCACTGTCGCCATTTGCCTAGGGCTAAACGGATGGCGAGCAGTTCGCGGTTAGCCACATCATAGTTACGTTCCGACGGTGACAGGCGATGAGAAAAATACGCACAAGGGTGGACCCCATCGTCAGTATCGGAGCGCTGGGACAGAATGGCTCCCACGCCCACCCCGACGCGTCAACCTCAACAATAAACTGTTTAGTGACGTCAGGTGCAACAAGGATAGGAGCGGATGCAAAACGCTTCTTAAAGAGATCAGAACAACAATCATACGACCGGTGAGGAGGAAGGAGTTGGTTCTGGACCGACTGAAGACCGTGCGCAGACCATGATATTCCTCCGGCACTCCTGTCAAATCACCAGGTTCCTCCTGAGAAGAGGGGACAGAACAAACAGGAGAAATAGCAGACATTAAACACTTCACATGACAAGAAACGTTCCAGGAAAGGATAGAATTACTAGACCAATCAAAAGAAGGATTATGACACACTAGCCAGGGATGACCCAAAACAACAGGTGTAAAAGGTGAACAAAAAATCAAAAAAGAAATGGTCTCACTATGGTTACCAGATACAGTGAGGGTTAAAGGTAGTGTTTCACATAATATACTGGGGAGAGGACTACCATCCAAGGCAAACATGACCGTGGGCTCCCCTAACTGTCTGAGAGGAATGTCATGTTCCCGCGCCCAGGCTTCGTCCATAAAACAGCCCTCTGCCCCAGAGTCTATTAATGCACTGCAGGAAGCTGCCGATCCGGTCCAGCGTAGATGGACCGGTAAAGTAGTACATGTACTTGACGGTAAAGTAGTACATGTACTTGACGGAGAGGACCGTCTAGTAGCGCTTAACAGTCGCCCTCCGCTTACTGATGAGCTCTGGCCTTTAACTGGACATGAAATGACAAAATGACCAGCGGAACCGCAATAGAGACAGAGGCGGTTGGTGATTCTCCGTTCCCTCTCCTTAGTCGAGATGCGAATACCCCCAGCTGCATGGGCTCAACACCTGAGTCAGTGGGGAAAGACGGTAGTGTCGGAGAGAGGGAGACACAGTTAACGCGAGCTCTCTTCTATGAGCTCGGTGACGAAGATCTACCCGTCGTTCAATGCGAATAGCGAGTTCAATCAAAGAATCCACGCTGGATGGAACCTCCCGAGAGAGAATCTCATCCTTAACCTTAGCGTGGAGTCCCTCCAGAAAACGAGCGAGCAACGCCTGCTCGTTCCAGTTACTGGAGGCAGCAAGAGTGCGAAACTCTATAGAGTAATCCGTTATGGATCGATTACCTTGACATAGGGAAGACAGGGACCAGGAAGCTTCTTTCCCAAAAACTGAGCGATCAAAAACCCTTATCATCTCCTCTTTAAAGTTCAGATAATTGTTAGTACACTCAGCGCTTGCCTCCCAGATAGCTGTGCCCCACTGCCGAGCCCGACCAGTAAGGAGTGATATGACGTAGGCAATCCGAGCTCTCTCTTGAGTATGTGTTGGGTTGGAGAGAGAACACGATATCGAACTGGGTGAGAAAGGAGCGGCACTCAGTGGGCTGCCCAGAATAACATGGTGGGTTATTAACCCTAGGTTCCGGAGGCTCGGAAGAACCGGAAGTAGCTGGTGACACGAGACGAAGACTCTGATACTGTCCTGAGAGGTCGGAGACCTGAGCGGCCAGGGTCTCAACGGCATGCCGAGCAGCAGACAATTCCTGCTCGTGTCTGCCGAGCATCGCTCCCTGGAACTCGAGAGTAGAGTAGAGAGAATCCATAGTCGCTGGGTCCATTCTTGGTCGGATCCTTCTGTTATGCAGGTGAATGAGGACCCAAAAGCGACTTGGCGAAAACAGAGTCTTTAATCCAGTAAAGTAAAAATACAATCAAATAAAACAATTTCCACTCGTAATGACGAGAACCGACTGGAGACTTGATCTTGAACTGCAGGTTGCCTCGGGAAGGCACTTGAACGTAGCAGACTCAGACACCTGCTCACCACGCAGCATCTGAGGGAAACACGACACGA
The DNA here is from genome assembly GCF_021184085.1 of Oncorhynchus gorbuscha. Taxonomy (NCBI): domain Eukaryota; kingdom Metazoa; phylum Chordata; class Actinopteri; order Salmoniformes; family Salmonidae; genus Oncorhynchus; species Oncorhynchus gorbuscha. The sequence goes on along the minus strand of NC_060178.1, from coordinate 107,341,611 downwards.
CAGGGCGATACACAGACACAGCACGGTGAACAATAGACAAGGATCCGACAGGACAGAAACGGAAAACAAGGGAAGAAATAGGGACTCTAATCAGGGGAAAAGATAAGGAACAGGTGTGGGAAGACTAAATGATTGATTAGGGGAATAGGAACAGCTGGGAGCAGGAACGGAACGATAGAGAGAAGAGAGAGAGGAAGGGAGAGAGAATAAGGGGAACGAACCTAAAAAGACCAGCAGGGGGAAAACGAACAGAGGAAAAGCAAAATGACAAGACAAAATAAGACAAAACATGACAGTACCCCCCCACTCACCGAGCGCCTCCTGGCGCTCTCGAGGAGGAACACTGGCGGCAACGGAGGAAATCATAGATCAAACGGTCCAGCACGTCCCGAGAAAGAACCCAACTCCTCTCCTCAGGACCGTAACGAAAAACGATAAAAAGGGAAACTAGGGTACTACTCTAAAAAAAAAAAAAAAAAAAAAAAAAAAAATGAGACACGGGTAGAGAACTGAAAGCTTTAGAGCAAACAGGACCAAACAGGCCAGGAGAGTAACAACTAGGGACAGACTGAGACACAGCAAGGGCAGGAACAAGAACAGGAGAGATGCGATGGCAGGGAACAGACTGAGACCCAGCAAGACCAGGAGCAGAAGCAGAAAAAAAATTACCAGACTTCTGCGCGCAGTCTGAACGCGCAGCCACGAAACGGCGCGTGTCACGCTCCTGAGTAGGCCACCAAAACCGCTGGCGAATAGAAGCAAGCGTACCCCGAACGCCGGGATGGCCAGCTAACTTGGCAGAGTGAGCCCACTGAAGAACAGCCAGACGAGTAGAAACAGGAACGAAAAGAAGGTTACTAGGACAAGCGCGCGGCGACGCAGTGTGCGTGAGTGCTTGCTTAACCTGTCTCTCAATTCCCCAGACAGTCAACCCGACAACACGCCCAACAGGAAGGATCCCCTCGGGATCGGTAGAAGCCACAGAAGAACTAAAGAGACGGGATAAAGCATGAGGCTTGGTGTTCTTAATACCCGGGCAATAAGAAATAACGAACTCGAAACGAGCGAAAAACAACGCCCAACGAGCATGACGCGCATTCAGTCGTTTGGCATAACGGATGTACTCAAGGTTCCTTTGGTCAGTCGAAACGACAAAAGGAACGGTCGCCCCCTCCAACCACTGTCGCCATTTGCCTAGGGCTAAACGGATGGCGAGCAGTTCGCGGTTAGCCACATCATAGTTACGTTCCGACGGTGACAGGCGATGAGAAAAATACGCACAAGGGTGGACCCCATCGTCAGTATCGGAGCGCTGGGACAGAATGGCTCCCACGCCCACCCTCGACGCGTCAACCTCAACAATAAACTGTTTAGTGACGTCAGGTGCAACAAGGATAGGAGCGGATGCAAAACGCTTCTTAAAGAGATCAGAACAACAATCATACGACCGGTGAGGAGGAAGGGAGTTGGTTCTGGACCGACTGAAGACCGTGCGCAGACCATGATATTCCTCCGGCACTCCTGTCAAATCACCAGGTTCCTCCTGAGAAGAGGGGACAGAACAAACAGGAGAAATAGCAGACATTAAACACTTCACATGACAAGAAACGTTCCAGGAAAGGATAGAATTACTAGACCAATCAAAAGAAGGATTATGACACACTAGCCAGGGATGACCCAAAACAACAGGTGTAAAAGGTGAACAAAAAATCAAAAAAGAAATGGTCTCACTATGGTTACCAGATACAGTGAGGGTTAAAGGTAGTGTTTCACATAATATACTGGGGAGAGGACTACCATCCAAGGCAAACATGACCGTGGGCTCCCTAACTGTCTGAGAGGAATGTCATGTTCCCGCGCCCAGGCTTCGTCCATAAAACAGCCCTCTGCCCCAGAGTCTATTAATGCACTGCAGGAAGCTGCCGATCCGGTCCAGCGTAGATGGACCGGTAAAGTAGTACATGTACTTGACGGTAAAGTAGTACATGTACTTGACGGAGAGGACCGTCTAGTAGCGCTTAACAGTCGCCCTCCGCTTACTGATGAGCTCTGGCCTTTAACTGGACATGAAATGACAAAATGACCAGCGGAACCGCAATAGAGACAGAGGCGGTTGGTGATTCTCCGTTCCCTCTCCTTAGTCGAGATGCGAATACCCCCCAGCTGCATGGGCTCAACACCTGAGTCAGTGGGGAAAGACGGTAGTGTCGGAGAGAGGGGAGACACAGTTAACGCGAGCTCTCTTCTATGAGCTCGGTGACGAAGATCTACCCGTCGTTCAATGCGAATAGCGAGTTCAATCAAAGAATCCACGCTGGATGGAACCTCCCGAGAGAGAATCTCATCCTTAACCTTAGCGTGGAGTCCCTCCAGAAAACGAGCGAGCAACGCCTGCTCGTTCCAGTTACTGGAGGCAGCAAGAGTGCGAAACTCTATAGAGTAATCCGTTATGGATCGATTACCTTGACATAGGGAAGACAGGGACCAGGAAGCTTCTTTCCCAAAAACTGAGCGATCAAAAACCCTTATCATCTCCTCTTTAAAGTTCAGATAATTGTTAGTACACTCAGCGCTTGCCTCCCAGATAGCTGTGCCCCACTGCCGAGCCCGACCAGTAAGGAGTGATATGACGTAGGCAATCCGAGCTCTCTCTCTTGAGTATGTGTTGGGTTGGAGAGAGAACACGATATCGAACTGGGTGAGAAAGGAGCGGCACTCAGTGGGCTGCCCAGAATAACATGGTGGGTTATTAACCCTAGGTTCCGGAGGCTCGGAAGAACCGGAAGTAGCTGGTGACACGAGACGAAGACTCTGATACTGTCCTGAGAGGTCGGAGACCTGAGCGGCCAGGGTCTCAACGGCATGCCGAGCAGCAGACAATTCCTGCTCGTGTCTGCCGAGCATCGCTCCCTGGAACTCGAGAGTAGAGTAGAGAGAATCCATAGTCGCTGGGTCCATTCTTGGTCGGATCCTTCTGTTATGCAGGTGAATGAGGACCCAAAAGCGACTTGGCGAAAACAGAGTCTTTAATCCAGTAAAGTAAAAATACAATCAAATAAAACAATTTCCACTCGTAATGACGAGAACCGACTGGAGACTTGATCTTGAACTGCAGGTTGCCTCGGGAAGGCACTTGAACGTAGCAGACTCAGACACCTGCTCACCACGCAGCATCTGAGGGAAACACGACACGACAGGGCGATACACAGACACAGCACGGTGAACAATAGACAAGGATCCGACAGGACAGAAACGGAAAACAAGGGAAGAAATAGGGACTCTAATCAGGGGAAAAGATAAGGAACAGGTGTGGGAAGACTAAATGATTGATTAGGGGAATAGGAACAGCTGGGAGCAGGAACGGAACGATAGAGAGAAGAGAGAGAGGAAGGGAGAGAGAATAAGGGGAACGAACCTAAAAAGACCAGCAGGGGGAAAACGAACAGAGGGAAAAGCAAAATGACAAGACAAAATAAGACAAAACATGACAGTCTGTCTGTCTGTCTGTCTGTCTGTCTGTCTGTCTGTCTGTCTGTCTGTCTGTCTGTCTGTCTGTCTGTCTGTCTGTCTGTCTGTCTGTCTGTCTGTCTGTCTGTCTGTCTGTCTGCCTGCCTGCCTGCCTGCCTGCCTGCCTGCCTGCCTGCCTGCCTGTCTGTCTGTCTGTCTGTCTGTCTGTCTGTCTGTCTGTCTGTCTGTCTGTCTGTCTGTCTGCTCCCCTCCCTTCCACCCACATCACCAGTTGGAGTGTGACTGTGAAAGGCCCTAACCTGGGTTCAAATAGCACTGCTTGGACTCAGTCACTTCTGACCCACATTCACAGCAGCATTTTTCAAAGAGTTGTTACGAGATTACAAAAACCACAACCTGCCACATTCTGATCAATCCACAAATGCTGTTTTGTTCTTCTGATGTAACTATTTGGTATGGTGTATAATGTGTCTTCAATTAGACTGATATTGTAACTGTCATATTGTAGTTGTCATTGTTTTCTCTTGTTTGTTTCAGGTGGAGAAAGAGGGACTCAAGGGAGATCAGGTATATTCATATTTTCCTTGCCATTTCATTGTTTTTATGTGGTACACTAAGTCTGAAGCTCATATCCTTATGTACCCACCAACACATACCTCTCTATGCTGTTTTGACAGGCTGTTAAATAAACCAGACATGAAACCAAACAGCCCTCTCCTCCTGATCCAAATCAATTTGATGAAGTGCACATTTTATTATGTCATTCGTCACGGAACAATGGCCCTGCCTAGGTCAGATTTACAATAGACCCAGGCCTACAGCAGTTTATATGAGGCCTTGTCAGAGGAGGAATGACAACTGCAGGAGTTATGTTGGAGAACTATGGGAGTTCCTTATATTGATGGTGTACGGACGTGTTATCATTGTGAATGACAACTGCAGGAGTTATGTTGGAGAACTATGGGAGTTCCTTATATTGATGGTGTACGGACGTGTTATCATTGTGAATGACAACTGCAGGGGTTATGTTGGAGAACTATGGGAGTTCCTTATATTGATGGTGTACGGACGTGTTATCATTGTGAATGACAACTCTACAGTGTTCGTTGTAATTTGAAATGTTCAAAACATTGTTTGTTTGATTTAAAAAATATATGTTTTTGGTAACACTTTACTTAAAGCCTGCCGATATAATGCTTCATAACTTGTTATAAGCATATATGAGTCTTTATATTGTGGCATAATCAAATCAAATCCAATTATATTGGTCACATACACATATTTAGCAGATGTTATTGTGGGTGTAGCAAAATGCTTGTGTTCCTAGCTTAAACATTGCAGTAGTGTCTAACAGTGCAGTAGTATCTAACAGTGCAGTAGTATCTAACAGTGCAGTAGTATCTAACATTGTAGTAATATCTAACAGTAGTATCTAACAGTGCAGTAATATCTAACAGTAGTATCTAACAGTGCAGTAGTATCTAACAGTAGTATCTAACAGTGCAGTAGTATCTAACAGTGTAGTAGTATCTAACAGTAGTATCTAACAGTGTAGTAATATCTAACAGTAGTATCTAACAGTGCAGTAGTATCTAACAGTAGTATCTAACAGTGTAGTAGTATCTAACAGTAGTATCTAACAGTAGTATCTAACAGTAGTATCTAACAGTAGTATCTAACAGTGCAGTAGTATCTAACAGTGTAGTAGTATCTAACAGTGTAGTAGTGTCTAACAGTAGTATCTAACAGTAGTATCTAACAGTAGTATCTAACAGTGTAGTAGTATCTAACAGTGTAGTAGTATCTAACAGTAGTATCTAACAGTGTAGTAGTATCTAACAGTAGTATCTAACAGTGTAGTAATATCTAACAGTGTAGTAATATCTAACAGTGCAGTAGTATCTAACAGTAGTATCTAACAGTGTAGTAATATCTAACAGTAGTATCTAACAGTGCAGTAGTATCTAACAGTAGTATCTAACAGTGTAGTAGTATCTAACAGTAGTATCTAACAGTGCAGTAGTATCTAACAGTAGTATCTAACAGTGTAGTAGTATCTAACAGTAGTATCTAACAGTAGTATCTAACAGTGCAGTAGTATCTAACAGTAGTATCTAACAGTGCAGTAGTGTCTAACAGTAGTATCTAACAGTGCAGTAGTATCTAACAGTAGTATCTAACAGTGTAGTAGTATCTAACAGTACAGTAGTATCTAACAGTAGTATCTAACAGTGCAGTAGTATCTAACAGTGCAGTAGTATCTAACAGTAGTATCTAACAGTGCAGTAGTATCTAACAGTAGTATCTAACAGTGCAGTAGTATCTAACAGTAGTATCTAACAGTGTAGTAATATCTAACAGTGCAGTAGTATCTAACAGTAGTATCTAACAGTGTAGTAGTATCTAACAGTAGTATCTAACAGTGCAGTAGTATCTAACAGTAGTATCTAACAGTGCAGTAGTATCTAACAGTAGTATCTAACAGTGTAGTAGTATCTAACAGTAGTATCTAACAGTGCAGTAGTATCTAACAGTAGTATCTAACAGTAGTATCTAACAGTGCAGTAGTATCTAACAGTAGTATCTAACAGTGTAGTAGTATCTAACAGTAGTATCTAACAGTAGTATCTAACAGTGCAGTAGTATCTAACAGTAGTATCTAACAGTGCAGTAGTGTCTAACAGTAGTATCTAACAGTGCAGTAGTATCTAACAGTAGTATCTAACAGTGTAGTAGTATCTAACAGTACAGTAGTATCTAACAGTAGTATCTAACAGTGCAGTAGTATCTAACAGTGCAGTAGTATCTAACAGTAGTATCTAACAGTGCAGTAGTATCTAACAGTAGTATCTAACAGTGCAGTAGTATCTAACAGTAGTATCTAACAGTGTAGTAATATCTAACAGTGCAGTAGTATCTAACAGTAGTATCTAACAGTGTAGTAGTATCTAACAGTAGTATCTAACAGTGCAGTAGTATCTAACAGTAGTATCTAACAGTGCAGTAGTATCTAACAGTAGTATCTAACAGTGCAGTAGTATCTAACAGTAGTATCTAACAGTACAGTAGTATCTAACAGTAGTATCTAACAGTAGTATCTAACAGTACAGTAGTATCTAACAGTGCAGTAGTATCTAACAGTAGTATCTAACAGTGTAGTAATATCTAACAGTGCAGTAGTATCTAACAGTAGTGTCTAACAGTAGTATCTAACAGTAGTATCTAACAGTGCAGTAGTATCTAACAGTAGTATCTAACAGTGCAGTAGTATCTAACAGTAGTATCTAACAGTACAGTAGTATCTAACAGTAGTATCTAACAGTGTAGTAATATCTAACAGTGCAGTAGTATCTAACAGTAGTATCTAACAGTAGTATCTAACAGTAGTATCTAACAGTGCAGTAGTATCTAACAGTAGTATCTAACAGTGCAGTAGTATCTAACAGTAGTATCTAACAGTACAGTAGTATCTAACAGTAGTATCTAACAGTACAGTAGTATCTAACAGTAGTGTCTAACAGTAGTATCTAACAGTAGTATCTAACAGTGCAGTAGTATCTAACAGTAGTATCTAACAGTGCAGTAGTATCTAACAGTAGTATCTAACAGTAGTATCTAACAGTGCAGTAGTATCTAACAGTGCAGTAGTATCTAACAGTGCAGTAGTATCTAACAGTAGTATCTAACAGTGCAGTAGTATCTAACAGTAGTATCTAACAGTGCAGTAGTATCTAACAGTAGTATCTAACAGTGCAGTAGTATCTAACAGTAGTATCTAACAGTGCAGTAGTATCTAACAGTAGTATCTAACAGTAGTATCTAACAGTGCAGTAGTATCTAACAGTAGTATCTAACAGTGCAGTAGTATCTAACAGTAGTATCTAACAGTAGTATCTAACAGTAGTATCTAACAGTAGTATCTAACAGTGCAGTAGTATCTAACAGTAGTATCTAACAGTGCAGTAGTATCTAACAGTAGTATCTAACAGTAGTATCTAACAGTGCAGTAGTATCTAACAGTAGTATCTAACAGTGCAGTAGTATCTAACAGTAGTATCTAACAGTAGTATCTAACAGTAGTATCTAAAAGTAGTATCTAACAGTAGTATCTAACAGTGCAGTAGTATCTAACAGTAGTATCTAACAGTGCAGTAGTATCTAACAGTAGTATCTAACAGTGCAGTAGTATCTAACAGTGCAGTAGTATCTAACAGTGTAGTAGTATCTAACAGTAGTATCTAACAGTGCAGTAGTATCTAACAGTAGTATCTAACAGTAGTATCTAACAGTAGTATCTAACAGTAGTATCTAACAGTGCAGTAGTATCTAACAGTAGTATCTAACAGTGCAGTAGTATCTAACAGTGCAGTAGTATCTAACAGTAGTATCTAACAGTGCAGTAGTATCTAACAGTAGTATCTAACAGTGCAGTAGTATCTAACAGTAGTATCTAACAGTGCAGTAGTATCTAACAGTAGTATCTAACAGTGCAGTAGTATCTAACAGTGCAGTAGTATCTAACAGTGCAGTAGTATCTAACAGTAGTATCTAACAGTAGTATCTAACAGTAGTATCTAACAGTAGTATCTAACAGTAGTATCTAACAGTGCAGTAGTATCTAACAGTAGTATCTAACAGTAGTATCTAACAGTAGTATCTAACAGTGCAGTAGTATCTAACAGTAGTATCTAACAGTGCAGTAGTATCTAACAGTAGTATCTAACAGTGCAGTAGTATCTAACAGTAGTATCTAACAGTGCAGTAGTATCTAACAGTAGTATCTAACAGTGTAGTAATATCTAACAGTGCAGTAGTATCTAACAGTAGTATCTAACAGTGTAGTAGTATCTAACAGTAGTATCTAACAGTGCAGTAGTATCTAACAGTAGTATCTAACAGTGCAGTAGTATCTAACAGTAGTATCTAACAGTGCAATAGTATCTAACAGTAGTATCTAACAGTACAGTATTATCTAACAGTAGTATCTAACAGTAGTATCTAACAGTACAGTAGTATCTAACAGTGCAGTAGTATCTAACAGTAGTATCTAACAGTGTAGTAATATCTAACAGTGCAGTAGTATCTAACAGTAGTGTCTAACAGTAGTATCTAACAGTAGTATCTAACAGTGCAGTAGTATCTAACAGTAGTATCTAACAGTGCAGTAGTATCTAACAGTAGTATCTAACAGTACAGTAGTATCTAACAGTAGTATCTAACAGTGTAGTAATATCTAACAGTGCAGTAGTATCTAACAGTAGTATCTAACAGTAGTATCTAACAGTAGTATCTAACAGTGCAGTAGTATCTAACAGTAGTATCTAACAGTGCAGTAGTATCTAACAGTAGTATCTAACAGTACAGTAGTATCTAACAGTAGTATCTAACAGTACAGTAGTATCTAACAGTAGTGTCTAACAGTAGTATCTAACAGTAGTATCTAACAGTGCAGTAGTATCTAACAGTGCAGTAGTATCTAACAGTAGTATCTAACAGTGCAGTAGTATCTAACAGTGCAGTAGTATCTAACAGTGCAGTAGTATCTAACAGTGCAGTAGTATCTAACAGTAGTATCTAACAGTGCAGTAGTATCTAACAGTAGTATCTAACAGTGCAGCAGTATCTAACAGTAGTATCTAACAGTAGTATCTACCAGTGCAGTAGTATCTAACAGTAGTATCTAACAGTGCAGTAGTATCTAACAGTAGTATCTAACAGTAGTATCTAACAGTAGTATCTAACAGTAGTATCTAACAGTGCAGTAGTATCTAACAGTAGTATCTAACAGTGCAGTAGTATCTAACAGTAGTATCTAACAGTGCAGTAGTATCTAACAGTAGTATCTAACAGTGTAGTAGTATCTAACAGTAGTATCTAACAGTGCAGTAGTATCTAACAGTAGTATCTAACAGTAGTATCTAACAGTAGTATCTAACAGTAGTATCTAACAGTAGTATCTAACAGTGCAGTAGTATCTAACAGTAGTATCTAACAGTGCAGTAGTATCTAACAGTGCAGTAGTATCTAACAGTAGTATCTAACAGTGCAGTAGTATCTAACAGTAGTATCTAACAGTGTAGTAGTATCTAACAGTGCAGTAGTATCTAACAGTGCAGTAGTATCTAACAGTAGTATCTAACAGTGTAGTAGTATCTAACAGTGCAGTAGTATCTAACAGTGCAGTAGTATCTAACAGTAGTATCTAACAGTGCAGTAGTATCTAACAGTGCAGTAGTATCTAACAGTAGTATCTAACAGTGTAGTAGTATCTAACAGTGCAGTAGTATCTAACAGTGCAGTAGTATCTAACAGTAGTATCTAACAGTGTAGTAGTATCTAACAGTAGTATCTAACAGTGTAGTAGTATCTAACGGTGCAGTAGTATCTAACAGTGCAGTAGTATCTAACAGTAGTATCTAACAGTGCAGTAGTATCTAACAGTGCAGTAGTATCTAACAGTAGTATCTAACAGTGCAGTAGTATCTAACAGTAGTATCTAACAGTGTAGTAGTATCTAACAGTGCAGTAGTATCTAACAGTGCAGTAGTATCTAACAGTAGTATCTAACAGTAGTATCTAACAGTGCAGTAGTATCTAACAGTGTAGTAGTATCTAACAGTAGTATCTAACAGTGCAGTAGTATCTAACAGTAGTATCTAACAGTGTAGTAATATCTAACAGTGCAGTAGTATCTAACAGTAGTATCTAACAGTGCAGTAGTATCTAACAGTGCAGTAGTATCTAACAGTGTAGTAATATCTAACAGTGCAGTAGTATCTAACAGTAGTATCTAACAGTGCAGTAGTATCTAACAGTGCAGTAGTATCTAACAGTGCAGTAGTATCTAACAGTGCAGTAGTATCTAACATTTCACAACAATACACAGAAATCTAAAAGTAAAAGAATGGAATTAAGAAATATATAAATCTTAGGACAAGCAATGTTGGAGTGGCATTGACTAAAATACAGTAGAATAGAATACAGTATATAGATATGACTAGTGTTCCATTATTAAAGTGGCCAGTGTTCCATTATTAAAGTGGCCAGTGTTCCATTATTAAAGTGGCCAGTGTTCCATTATTAAAGTGGCCAGTGATTCCATGTCTATGTATATATGTCAGCAGCCTCTGCAGGGTTGAGTAACCGGGTGGAAGCCGGCTAGTGGTGGCTGTTGAACAGTCTGATGGCCTTGGGATTGAAGCTGTTATTCAGTCTCTCGGTCCCAGCTTTGATGCACCTGTACTGACCTCTACTTCTCGATGATAGCGGGGTCAACAGGCCGTTACTCGGGTGGTTGATGTCCTTGATTATCTTTTTGGCCTTCCTGTGACATCGGGTGCTGTAGGTGTCCTGGAGGGCAGGCAGTATGATCCCAGTGATGCGTTGGGCAGACTGCACCACCCTCTGGAGAGAGCTGCGGTTGCGGGCGGTGCAGTTGCCGTACCAGGCGGTGATACAGCCTGACAGGATGCTCTCAATTGTGCATCTGTAAAAGTTTGTGAAGGTTTTAGGGGCCAAGACAAGGTTGAAGAGACACTGTTGCACCTTCTTCACCACGCTGTCTGAGTGGGTAGACCATTTCAGTGTCTGTGATGTGTCCTCCGAGGAACTTGAAGCTTTCCACCTTCTCCACTGTGGTCACATCAATGTGGATAGAGGTTGAGGGAGAGGTTGTTTTCCTGACACCACACTCCGAGGGCCCTCACCTCCTCCCTGTAGGCTGTCTTATTATTGTGGTAAACAGGCCTACTACTGTTGTGTCATCTGCAAACTTGATGATTGAGTTGTAGGTGTCTTACACCTATGTACCTGTCTTAAACCTGTCTTACACCTATGTTACCAGTCTTACACCTATATAACCAGTCTTACACCTATGTAACCAGTCTTACACCTATATAACCAGTCTTGCACCTATATAACCAGTCTTACACCTATGTTACCAGTCTTACACCTATATAACCAGTCTTACACCTATATAACCAGTCTTACACCTATGTTTTGCATCTGACAGGGTCCACCAGGCCTAACTGGAGATATGGCACGCCCAGCGCCAGCAATTAAACTTGAATGAAATCAAATCTAGGTATTTTCATACAGCAATTAAGCCAACTAGGCAGCCAGTGGTCTTTGTGCTGCACAGGAGGTTGGTGGCATCTTAGTTGGGGAGAACAGGCTAGTGGTAATGACTGGAGCGGAATCAGTGGAATGGTATCAAATACATCAAACACATGGATTCCAGGTGGTTGATGCCATTCCATTTGCTCTGTTCCAGCCATTATTATGAACCGTCCTCCTGTCAGCAGCCTCCACTGGTGTGCTGAGAACATGTGGATCTAACATCTGTCTCCATAGCAGCTTTATAAGCATCAAGCTGTTAACCCATAGCCTGATCCAGGATCTGTTTGTACTGCCTTTCTTACTCATATTGTCATTGACAACCGGTCTGGGATGAGGCCATGAGTTTACATCTGTCTCCACAGAAACAAGCTGGATACACACTCATTCCAACACTGAATGCCATCCAACCGGCCTATCTAGGAGTCCATTGCTGTCCTTGTCGAGCCAATCTTCCTTTGGCTTGGCAATGAGTAGGAAGGCATTGGTATGATAGCACAAACAGATATGGCACCAGGCTAGCATCCAGCCCCTCTCTCTCTCTCTTATACAGAAGCGACATTCACTTTCAACAAATAGCAGAATATCAATGGCGTGTCAAACAGAGGAATGCTAGGCTATGTGTCCAGTTTACTGGTGCTATGAGAGGCCTAGACCGTGAAGCTAGGGTAACGCAACACCCATAGCCTGGCCATACACAAATGACAGCCCTGCTCTGATACCCTTCTGTCTTCTGTCCCTAGGGATCCCCTGGGTTGCCAGGTCAGACGGGGGCTCTAGGCAAAGAGGGAAAAAGGGTGAGTAAACGCCACGCTCACAATCACACACAGGCACTGCTACTCTTTGTGTGGCCTGGGCTGGGCCTTTCTCCTGCTTCTGGACCCCTTCCCTTAGGGACTGCCTGACAACAGCTGAGGACAGCGTGTGGAGTGGATGTAGGGGCCTGAGTTGGCCTGGGTGGGCCTGGTAGGGTCGAGCCCTGGGTGAATGCTAATAGTTGGACTAGGTTTAATAAATGTCTCTGAGAGGTCAACATGACTGGCAGCACACGTGGCCAGTCCCAGCAGGCAGCTGTCCTAAGCAGTGTTATGTTTCCTATAAAGGGCCATACAGGGTTAAAAGAACAATGGCTGTGACTGTACAAACAAGAACATTCCAGTTCTACCCAGTTGGCCCACTTGGATTTCACCTCTTGCTGCAGTCGAGCAGTCTTAGAGCTCTCACCAATTCCTAGAGGTACTGCAGTGGTCATTTAGCAGACGCTCTTATCCAGAGCAACTTACAGTAGTGATTGTATACATCTTTTTACATTCAACTTAGCCTTGATTAAACTACAGCATGCATGTTATGTTGGTTTTCAAACGTAAGTGGTGTAAGTATAGTCTATTCACTTCAGAAGCAAATCCAAAAGATGACTTGTTAGAGGCCTGATTGGTCTCACACTTTTTCTCCATCCCTAGCAAACACAGCTGGTTAATCAACTTGCATTCTAAACTGAAGATCATGATTAGGTGATTTTATTTATTTGATTTATTTCACCTTTATTTAACCAGATAGGCTAGTTGAGAACAAGTCCTCATTTACAACTGCGACCCGCCCAAGATAAAGCATAGCAATTCAACAGATACGACAACACAGTTACACATGGAATAAACAAACATACAGCCAATGATACAGTAGAAAAAAGTCTATATACAGTGTGTGCAAATGTGGTAAGATAAGGGAGGTAAGGCAATAAATATGCCATGGTGGCGATGTAATTACAATATACCAATAAACACTGGAGTGATTGATGTGCAGAAGATGAATGTGCAAGTAGAGATACTAAGATACTGGGGTGCAAAGGAGCAAAGGAGCAAGATAAATAAATAAATACAGTATGGGGATGAGGTAGTTGGATGGGCTAGTTACAGATGAGCTATGTACAGGTGCAGTGATCTGTAAGCTGCTCTGACAGCTGGTGCTTAAAGCTAGTGAGGGAGATAGAAGCCTCCAGTTTCAGTGATTTTTGCAGTTCGTTCCAGTCATTGGCAGCAGTCAGTTGAAGAGCATGCATTTAGTTTTACTTGCATTTAAGAGCAGTGCGAGGCAATGGAAGGAGAGTTGTATGGCATTGAAGCTCGTCTGGAGGTTAGTTAACACAGTGTCCAAAGAAGGGCCAGAAGTATACATAATGGTGTCATCTGCGTAGAGGTGGATGAGAGAATCACCAGCAGCAAGAGCGACATCATTGATGTATACAGAGAAGAGAGTCGGCCCGAGAATTTAACCCTGTGGCACCCCCATAGAGATTGCCAGAGGTCCAGACATCAGGCCCTCCGATTTGACACTGAACTCTGTCTGAGAAGTAGCTAGTGAACCTGGCAAGGCAGTCTGCCGATAAGAATGTGGTGATTGACAGAGTCGAAAACCTTGGCCAGGTCGATGAAGATGGCTGCACAGTAATGTCTCTTATCTATGGTGGTTATGATATCATTTAGGACCTTGAGTGTGGCTGAGGTGCACCCATGACCGGCTCTGAAACCAGATTGCATAGCGGAGAAGTTACGGTGGGATTCGAAATGGTTGGTAATCTGTTTGTTAACTTGGCTTTCGAAGACCTTAGAAAGGCAGGGTAGGATAGATATACTGTAGGTCTGTAGCAGTTTGGGTCTAGAGTGTCTCCCCTTTGAAGAGGGGGATGATCGCGGCAGCTTTCCAATCTTTGGGAATCTCAGACGATACGAAAGAGAAGTTGAACAGGCTAGTATTAAGGGTTGCAACAATTTTGACAGATAATTTTAGAAAGAGAGGGTCCAGAATGGCCAACCCCGCTGATTACTGGAGTCAGGTGTGTTTGCTGGGGCCGGGGCAAAACTGTGACACCAATCAGGCCCTCGAGGACTGGAATTGGCCACCTTGTGTTAGAGGAATGTGATTGTTGTTCCCAACCTCGAGGGCCTGATTAGTGTCACAGTTTTGCCCCGGCCCCAGCAAACACACCTGACTCCAGTAATCAGCCGGGCTAGACAATCTGGACCCTCTCTTTCTAAAATTATCTGTCAAAATTGTTGCAACCCTTAATACTAGCCTGTTGAACCTCTCTTTCATGTAGAAGATAAACGTCATAATATAAACCACCACTCAGCTCTCAGTAAATCTTCTGGAACAGCCCGATGTCCATAACTGAGCCAGTATCGTCATCTGTGAAGAAATAATAATTGTCTGCCGTAATCGGTGTCCTTGTTTGTAATAGTTTGTTATGACGTCAGAGCCAGACTCTCAGAGGGCAGGGGAAGCCTTGTATGACCATATTACACACTTACTCCATCTGTCATTGATGACTCAGTCAGGCGTCATAACAAACTATGACTCAGTCAGACGTCATAACAAACTATGACTCAGTCAGACGTCATAACAAACTATGACTCAGTCAGACGTCATAACAAACTATTACAAACAAGGACACCGATTACGGCAGTCAATTATTATTTCTTCACAGATGACGCTACTAGCTCAGTTATGGACATTGGGTTACAGAAGATTTATTGATGGGTGAGTGGTGGTTTATGTAGAAGTAGTGATTTATTCAGAAGTGGGCCAAGTAAGTCTGCCTTCCGGATTAGTTGATGCTGCGAAACGATACTCTTCGAGACATCTGGGCCCGTATTCACAAAGAGGCTCAGAGTCAGAGTACAGATCTAGGATCAGGTCTCTGTCAATATAATTATATTCATTATGATCTGAAAGGGAAACTGATCCTATATCAGCACTTCTACACTAAGGGGCTTTGTGAATTTGGGCCATGGGCAACAATAGCATTTCCCTAGTAGGCTAGTTACAATACTATAAACAGTTCATATCTATACACTGAGTGCACAAAACATTAAGAACACCTGCTCTTTCCATGACATAGACTGACCAGGTGAATCCAGGTGAAAGATATGATCCCTTATTGATGTCACTTGTTAAATCCACTTCAATCAGTGTAGATGAAGGGGAGGAGACAGGTTAAAGAATAATTTTAAGCCTTGAGACAGTTGAGACATGGATTGTAGGTTGAATGGGCAAGACAAAATATTTAAGTTCTTTTGAACGGGGTATGGTAGTAGGTGCCAGGCACACCAGTTTGGGTAAAGAACTGCAATGCTGCTGGGTTATTTACACTCAACAGTTACCCGTGTCTTTCAAGAATGGTCCAATACCCTAAGGACATCCAGCTAACTTGACACAACTGTGGGAAGCATTGGAGTCAACATGAGCAGCATCCCTGTGGAAGGCTTTCGACACCTTTCCATGACCCGAGTCCATGACCCGACGAATTGCGGCTGTTCTGAGAGCAAAAGGGGAGAGTGGGGAGGGGGTCCTTAATAAGGAAGGTATTCTTAAAGTTTGGTACACTGTGTATATCAACAGTTTAGTGCTATTCCTGAACTTTTCTGTAGCTCTCACTGACACTGCATGAGCTAACAGTGAATCACATTCTCAATGCAAGAATTCCTGGACAGAAAAAGAGAATTGAAATCGGAAGATAGTTAGAGCTGATGGCTGGTGCTACTGTTTATATCCTCACACCAGAAGTGTAACGTCGCAAAATAGCGAATCTGACCTCGGAGGCAACTGAATCGTTCAGTGTCAAAGGTCACAATTATAGCGTGACCTCTATGAGAACTTGAACATAATGTCCAATTTATACCCAATCATAACCCCTTTAATTGGTTTCAGTCTGTGTTTGGAGCCCAATTGGAGTCCAATCAGCATGTTGTAATGTTTCCTTGCTGGGTTTGGACCACTGTTCATTAAAAGCAGTGAGCCCCATAAGGGAATAAAGTAGCATTTAAACTAATGTCTTATTGAGTGTGGAACATGCCTGGGTTCAAATATGATTTGTTTTCTTTCTTTTTAACTACACTTCATTTGAGCTCGCCTGGCATGATGGGTCTAGTGGAATAAGCAAAAACCCTGTCAACTGGCACTCCAGTCAGGCTCATTCAAATGCTTTTTTTGTTGTTGTTGAAAGAACTCAAATACTAATTGAACCCAGGTCAGGTGTGGAAGGGTATCTCCTTCAGTAGTAATGTGTGAATAGAGTAGAGTCGTTACACTAAGCCAGTCGGCCATTTGAATCAGTGTCAAAAAATGTTGTTCTGTTGAAGACACACACAACCTCTCTATTAATACCCAGGATGGGTCCCGAATGGAGTCCTGTTCCCTGCTGTATGTAGGACACTACTTCTGACCAGAGCCCTATGGGGTAGTGCACTACTTCTGACCAGAGCCCTATGAGGTAGTGCACTACTTCTGACCAGAGCCCTATGAGGTAGTGCACTACTTCTAACCAGAGCCCTATGAGGTAGTGCATTACTTTTGTCCAGAGCCGTATGAGGTAGTGCACTACTTCTGACCAGAGCCCTATGAGGTAGTGCACTACTTCTAACCAGAGCCCTATGAGGTAGTGCATTACTTTTGTCCAGAGCCGTATGAGGTAGTGCACTACTTCTGACCAGAGCCCTATGAGGTAGTGCACTACATTTGTTCAGAGCCCTATGGGGTAGTACACTACTTCTGACCAGGGCTCTATGAGGTAGTACACTACGTCTGACCAGAGCCCTATGAGGTAGTGCACTACTTCTGACCAGGGCTCTATGACGTAGTGCACTACTTCTGAACAGGGCTCAATGAGGTAGTACACTACTTCTGACCAGGGCTCAATGAGGTATTACACTACTTCTGACCAGAGTCCTATGAGGTATTACACTACTTCTGACCAGAGCCCTATGAGGTAGTGCACTACTTCTAAACAGAGCCCTATGAGATAGTACACTACTTCTGACCAGAGCCCTATGAGGTAGTACACTACTTCTGACCAGGGCTCTATGAGGTAGTACACTACTTCTGACCAGAGCCCTATGAGGTAGTGCACTACTTCTGACCAGGGCTCTATGAGGTAGTACACTACTTCTGACCAGAGCCCTATGAGGTAGTGCACTACTTCTGACCAGAGCCCTATGAGGTAGTGCACTACTTCTGACCAGAGCCCTATGAGGTAGTGCACTACTTCTGAATAGTACAAGGAGCTCCATTTGGGCCGCAGACTCTGTCTTTGATGGCTGCTGGCCTGCATTGCTTCCTGGTTACTATGAATGTGCCTAGGTTAAATTTCAACTCAATGGTGCACCAATCAGCTTTAGGGGGTTAAAGCTCTGAGCCTGTCACAGGTAGCCCAGGGAAGTTGTTGATCAACCTTGGAAGCCTGTGGTTTAAGGAAGGGAAAGAAGACTTATTATTGGGGCCGGGTCTCTCTCTCTCTCTCTCTCTCTCTCTCTCTCTCTCTCTCTCTCTCTCTCTCTCTCTCTCTCTCTCTCTCTCTCTCTCTCTCACTGTCTCTCTCTCTCTCTCTCTCTCTCTCTCTCTCTCTCTCTCTCTCTCTCTCTCTCTCTCTCTCTCTCTCTCTCTCTCTCTCTCTCTCTCTCACTGTCTCTCACTGTCTCTCCAGAAGGCCAGTTGATATCTCTCACCCAATTAACAACCCTCGCCCAACATTACACATTAGTTTTACGCCTTGTGAGTTTCCAGACCTGGGTTCAAATACTACTGAAAATCATTTAAAATACATTCACTGTGCGTGACTGAGTTAGCCAATGCGCAATGCAACCAGTAGAATAGTCCCAAATTTGCACGTCTGGCACTTCAGGGAGGGTAACGCTCGACAGTATTTGAACGAATTCAAATAGTATTTGAACCCAGGTCTGCCTTTCACACCTTCTGGGTTTCCACTTGGTAAGGTGGCCTCAGCTGCCAAGGAATCTCCTGACTTCACTGTCTCTCTCTCACTCAGGACCTTTACGGAGTAGACGGAAGTATCAAGCTTCCTATCAAGGTATTGGATAAGACATTTGATTTGGGGTATAAGCTGTCGTCCAACCCAGCCCCTCTCACACTGTCTGCTTCTGTTCAGTTGAAGAAAAACAACCGATCAGGCCCCGACCGTACGTCTCCCTTTAGAGAGACCTAGTGGGTGTTAGAACAGGTGGGAACAGGGGAACAGGGGAACAGGGGAACAGGTGGGAACAGGAGAACAGGGGAACAGGTGGGAACAGGTGGGAACAGGGGAACAGGGGAACAGGGGAACAGGTGGGAACAGGGGAACAGGTGGGAACAGGTGGGAACAGGGGAACAGGTGGGAACAGGTGGGAACAGGGGAACAGGGGAACAGGTGGGAACAGGGGAACAGGTGGGAACAGGTGGGAACAGGGGAACAGGGGAACAGGGGAACAGGGGAACAGGTGGGAACAGGTGGGAACAGGTGGGAACAGGGGAACAGGTGGGAACAGGTGGGAACAGGGGAACAGGGGAACAGGGGGAACAGGGGAACAGGTGGGAACAGGGGAACAGGGGAACAGGGGAACAGGTGGGAACAGGGGAACAGGTGGGAACAGGGGAACAGGGGAACAGGGGAACAGGTGGGAACAGGGGAACAGGGGAACAGGTGGGAACAGGTGGGAACAGGGGAACAGGGGAACAGGTGGGAACAGGTGAACAGGGGAACAGGTGGGAACAGGGGAACAGGTGGGAACAGGGGAACAGGGGAACAGGGGAACAGGGGGAACATGGGGAACAGGGGGAACAGGTGGGAACAGGGGAACAGGTGGGAACAGGGGAACAGGTGGGAACAGGGGAACAGGGGGGAACAGGGGAACAGGGGAACAGGGGAACAGGTGGGAACAGGGGAACAGGGGAACAGGTGGGAACAGGGGAACAGGGGAACAGGTGGGAACAGGGGAACAGGGGAACAGGTGGGAACAGGTGGGAACAAGGGAACAGGTGGGAACAGGGGAACAGGGGAACAGGGGAACAGGGGAAGAGGTGGGAACAGGGGAACAGGTGGGAACAGGGGAACAGGTGGAAACAGGGGAACAGGGGAACAGGGGAACAGGTGGGAACAGGGGAACAGGGGAACAGGTGGGAACAGGGGAACAGGGGAACAGGTGGGAACAGGGGAACAGGGGAACAGGGGAACAGGTGGGAACAGATGGGAACAGGGGAACAGGGGAACAGGTGAACAGGGGAACAGGGGAACAGGTGGGAACAGGGGAACAGGTGGGAACAGGGGAACAGGGGAACAGGGGAACAGGTGGGAACAGGGAAACAGGGGAAAAGGTGGGAACAGGGGAACAGGTGGGAACAGGGGAACAGGTGGGAACAGGGGAACAGGGGAACAGGTGGGAACAGGGGAACAGGTGGGAACAGGGGAACAGGGGAACAGGGGAACAGGTGGGAACAGGTGGGAACAGGGGAACAGGGGAACAGGGGAACAGGTGGGAACAGGGGGAACAGGTGAACAGGGGAACAGGTGGGAACAGGGGAACAGGGGAACAGGTGGGAACAGGGGAACAGGGGAACAGGTGGGAACAGGGGAACAGGGGAACAGGGGAACAGGTGGGAACAGGAGCAGAGAAGGAAAGGGTGTATTTGAATCATTTCTGGTCAAAGACGTATTCATGTACCTTCATTTATACAGGCTACTCTCATTGAGACAAATCTCTTTTACAGGGGAGACCTGTTCATATATATATAAACTGGGTGGTTCGAGCCCTGAATGCTGATTGGCTGACAGCCGTGGTATATCAGACCGTAGACCGCGGATATGACATAACATGCTCTAATTACGTTGGTGACCAGTTTATAATAGCAATAAGGCATGGGGGGGGGTGTGGTACATGGCCAAAATACCACTGCTAAGGGACGTGGTATATTGCCTAAGACTATCCCTTAGCCATGGTATATTGGCCATATACCACACCCCCCCATGCCTTATTGCTTAAATATAGCACAGGAGGATGTCAAGTCAGTATAACATGGTCCTTCACTGTCCTCCATGTGACTCCATAATAAATCACAACACAGTTCTATATCTCTGCTTGATCACATGACTTTAATGGTTGACCTTAACAACACGTCAGGATGGCAGGATGTACACTGTCATACAGTATGCAGGAAAAATGACAAACGCTTTGGAGTTGGACTTTGTAGTCATTACGGTGGTGGTGTGTGTGTGTGTGTGTTGTTTTCAATATTAAAGCCTTGTGTCTGCATCACACCATGGTGGAGGGTAGCACCATTAATAGTCATGTGACTTGCTTGCCATCCATTATGCATACAGTAGCACTGACATAGAATGGCAGTCTAGGGCTGTGTCACAAATGACTCTCTATTACCTTTATAGTGCACTACTTTTGACCAGAGGCCTATGCGCATTGGGTGCCATTTGGGACGCAACTTCTGACACTCTGCAGGAGATCAAAAGGGAAGAGGAAGGGTACCTGTTAAAAAGGATTTCTCTTCTGACACTCTGCAGGAGATCAAAAGGGAAGAGGAAGGGTACCTGTTAAAAAGGATTTCTCTTCTGACACTATGCAGGAGATCAAAAGGGAAGAGGAAGGGTACCTGTTAAAAAGGATTTCTCTCCTTGCCACTGGTGACACAGTCAAACATGAATCAGAAGCTCCTGTGATGATGTGCTAAGCTTCATGTGGTCATCGTAGGTTGGCTGTGTCCCACACTGGACCAGAGAGGAACAGGAACTAGGGGAGCAGTGGTGTAGGGATTTGGGGGTTTTACACTGTAAAGCTGCTCGGCATTGGCAGCATATGGACATCAGGCTGTGTCCCAAATGGCTATTCCTTAAATATTGCACTATTTTTCTGTATAGCACTATGCACCCTTGTAATAAATAGTGCACTACAAATGGAATAGTGTGACATTTGGGTCTGTTATAAGACAGAGGGAAGTCTGGACTGAGTACTTTGAGAGGAGCATGTTGTTTTGTGCATGTTGAAGGGAATGAGACGTGAGGATTTGGGATTTGACCGTGTGAAGCTTGTTGGCGTTGGCAGCCTCTGGGCATTAGTGTCTGTGATAAGACTGAACCGATAACTGAGTAACTGAAGAACTTCCCTGTTAGGGCAATACATCTGGACACATCTTCTGAGCTATCAACAGAATCACAGTGTTGCTCTCCTTCCTCCCCTCACTACTAACTAGCTCAACTACAACGCTGGTACAATGGGCTCCTGAGTGGCACAGCGGTCTGAGGCACTGAATCTCAGTGCTAGAGGCATCACTACAGACAGCCTGGTTCAGTGTTCTGAGGCACTGAATCTCAGTGCTAGAGGCATCACTACAGACAGCCTGGTTCAGTGTTCTGAGGCACTGAATCTCAGTGCTAGAGGCATCACTACAGACAGCCTGGTTCCGGCTGTGATTGGGAGTCCCATAGGGCAGCGACACAATTGGCCCAGCTCACATCACACAGGAGCACACCTCTCACATCACACAGGAACACACCTCTCACATCACACAGGAGCACACCTCTCACATCACACAGGAGCACACCTCTCACATCACACAGGAACACACCTCTCACATCACACAGGAACACAGCTCTCACATCACACAGCAGCACACCTCTCACATCACACAGGAACACACCTCTCACATCACACAGGAACACAGCTCTCACATCACACAGAAACACAGCTCTCACATCACACAGGAACACACCTCTCACATCACACAGGAACACAGCTCTCACATCACACAGCAGCACACCTCTCACATCACACAGGAACACACCTCTCACATCACACAGGAACACACAGGAACACACCTCTCAGATCACACAGGAATACACAGGAACACACCTCTCACATCACACAGGAACACACCTCTCACATCACACAGGAACACACCTCTCACATCACACAGGAACACACAGGACCACACCTCTCACATCACACAGCAGCACACAGGAACACACAGGAGCACACCTCTCACATCACACAGGAGCCCACCTCTCACATCACACAGCAGCACACCTCTCACATCACACAGCAGCACACCTCTCACATCACACAGGAGCACACCTCTCTCACATCACACAGGAACACACAGGAACACACCTCTCACATCACACAGGAACACACAGGAACACACTGCTCCAAGCTGGTTTATCACAACATACACTGCTTTGGGAAGCTGCTAGCTGCAGAGTAGTGTGTGGATTCAGTACAAACATGTGTTTACTGCTGGGCAAGGCAGTGAGTAGCTGTGGATGAATACATGTGTGTGTATCACACAAAGCAGGCTAGGTGTTGGAGCTCTGAGCCATGCCCTATGGGAGACATAAGTCCTATTAGATGCATGACTGTACCAGTTAAATGTATTTAAAGCCCTCTGATAAAATGCACCAGAAGTCTACGGTATAGTGATTCCCTTGTTTTGGTTGGTATATTATATCTGATGACCTTTTTCAATGTTGAGCAGCAGAGTAGAGATTAGCACAATCAAATAAATGATTTCTTACATGTTATTACAATAATTGTCTATTGCTAATAATTGACTTTAGTCTTTGATGTATTGTGCATCAGGAAGAGGAACCGACTTGGGGCAAAACACACTGTACTGTAGGGGCAGGAAGGAGAGGCCTCTTCCCTTAGTCTTGCATGGTTTTGGGAAACGCATGGCTCGGAGAGACACACGTATTGTGCAGCATTTGTTTTTATGAGACACAGTCTGATACTAGGACTGGATAACGGATGAAACTCCAGCAAGCCTTGAGGACCCTCCACAGAACAACTCATCTGACTACGGATGTCGGATGTGTACTGAGGAGATGAATTCTGAGTGATCATCCCTCGTGCAGATGTTTTATTTTGGTCAAGAGATTCAACAACTTTCCTTCCTCGTTGTGAGTTACTGAACACAAAGTGTTGAGTAGAGGTTGTGACACACAAT
This sequence comes from Oncorhynchus gorbuscha, assembly GCF_021184085.1. Lineage (NCBI taxonomy): Eukaryota > Metazoa > Chordata > Actinopteri > Salmoniformes > Salmonidae > Oncorhynchus > Oncorhynchus gorbuscha. The sequence goes on along the minus strand of NC_060178.1, from coordinate 107,318,253 downwards.
ACATGTACAGCATGTAGAGTTTAGCAGACAGGCAACACGTGGGAAACATACGTGTTTAAACGTAAACGTGGAGAGGTTATACGTGACTATGCCATGGAGACAGAAAGAGTAAACTTATCCTAGCCTATGTGCCATAACAGACATGTGTCACATTCTGACCTCTTCTTTCATCTGAACTCTTTAACCCCCACCATCATCATCTTCCAAAATGACAGCATCTTTGTTGAGAGGAGCTATCTGTCCTTGTACCTTTGCTGTAAAATGTCATTGCGTGGGAGCCACAACAACACGTGAGCAGCATGCCAGTCCGGTCAAATAGCAGAGGACAAAACAGAGCGATGAAAGGATAGAAAGCAATAGATGACCTAGTCAGTCAGTCAGTCAGCAGAGTCAGTCAGTCAGTCAGCAGAGTCAGTCAGTCAGTCAGCAGAGTCAGTCAGTCAGTCAGCAGAAACAGTCAGTCAGCAGAGTCAGTCAGTCAGCAGGGTCAGTCAGTCAGTCAGCAGAAACAGTCAGTCAGTCAGCAGAGACAGTCAGTCAGTCAGTCAGCAGAGTCAGTCAGTGTTAGAGCCAATTTGGACATATTTGTATAAAAGACCGAACATATGGAGCTCCATGTATATTTGTGTAAATATATTAAATATTAATGTAAATGATGAAATATTAGGTACCTTTATGATTTATGTTTACCTGATTGAGATATATTCATTTGTTGTGAGTGTAACTTAGTTTTTGGCCCCCCCTCTTGCCTATTCATTGTATTGTGGTAAGTGTGTTAGGATAAAGGCAGGAAGTTGGGCCTTCGGGAGAGGGAGAGTCCTTGCTAGATGCGGGAGCGGTATAGTTTTTTGACCATACAGACATACATACAGGTCATAATATGTATTTTCCATATAAAGTCATCTATGCTTTAAGTTGATTGGAGACTTATTTATTTGTTAGATATAAGAATTATAAACATTTTTGTTGCACCATATCCCTGGATGTCATTGAATGTTTGGCCGTTTGGAAACCTTGAGTGTGGACTGTACGTGGACCAAACAAGTTGGGCTTCAGGCTTGGGCAGTGGCTATGGTAAAGAGGAAAGGAAGCCACTACAGTCAGTCAGCAGAAACAGTCAGTCAGTCAGTCAGCAGAGTCAGTCAGTCAGCAGAAACAGTCAGTCAGTCAGTCAGCAGAGTCAGTCAGTCAGTCAGTAAGCAGAGTCAGCCAGCAGAGTCAGTCAGTCAGTCAGTCATCAGAGACAATTAGTCGGTCATCAGAGACAGTCAGTCAGTCATCAGAGACAGTCAGTCAGTCATCAGAGACAGTCAGTCAGTTAGTCATCAGAGACAGTCAGTCAGTCATCAGAGACAGTCAGTCAGTCAGTCGGTCATCAGAGACAAATAGTCGGTCATCAGAGACAGTCAGTCAGTCATCAGAGACAGTCAGTCAGTCATCAGAGACAGTCAGTCAGTCATCAGAGACAAATAGTCGGTCATCAGAGACAAATAGTCAGTCAGTCAGTCAGTCAGTCATCAGAGACAGTCAGTCAGTCATCAGAGACAAATAGTCGTTCATCAGAGACAAATAGTCAGTCATCAGAGACAGTCAGTCAGTCAGTCAGAGACAAATAGTCAGTCAGTCAGTCAGTCAGTCAGTCATCAGAGACAAATAGTCGTTCATCAGAGACAAATAGTCAGTCATCAGAGACAGTCAGTCAGTCAGTCAGAGACAAATAGTCAGTCATCAGAGACAGTCAGTCAGTCATCAGAGACAGTCAGTCAGTCATCAGAGACAAACAGTCAGTCATCAGAGATAGTCAGTCAGTCATCAGAGACAAAGAGTCAGTCATCAGAGACAAATCAGTCAGTCATCAGAGACAGTCAGTCAGTCAGTCAGAGACAAATAGTCAGTCATCAGAGACAGTCAGTCAGTCATCAGAGACAGTCAGTCAGTCATCAGAGACAAACAGTCAGTCATCAGAGACAAATAGTCAGTCATCAGAGACAAACAGTCAGTCATCAGAGACAAATAGTCAGTCATCAGAGACAGTCAGTCAGTCAGTCAGAGACAAATAGTCAGTCATCAGAGACAGTCAGTCAGTCATCAGAGACAGTCAGTCAGTCATCAGAGACAAACAGTCAGTCATCAGAGATAGTCAGTCAGTCATCAGAGACAAACAGTCAGTCATCAGAGACAGTCAGTCAGTCATCAGAGATAGTCAGTCAGTCATCAGAGACAGTCAGTCAGTCATCAGAGACAGTCAGTCAGTCATCAGAGACAGTCAGTCAGTCATCAGAGACAAATAGTCAGTCATCAGAGACAAACAGTCAGTCATCAGAGACAAATAGTCAGTCATCAGAGACAAATAGTCAGTCATCAGAGACAAATAGTCAGTCATCAGAGACAGTCAGTCAGTCATCAGAGACAAATAGTCAGTCATCAGAGATAGTCAGTCAGTCATCAGAGACAAATAGTCAGTCAGTCAGTCATCAGAGACAAATAGTCAGTCATCAGAGACAAATAGTCAGTCATCAGAGACAAATAGTCAGTCATCAGAGACAGTCAGTCAGTCATCAGAGAGTCAGTCAGTCATCAGAGACAAATAGTCAGTCAGTCAGTCATCAGAGACAAATAGTCAGTCAGTCAGTCATCAGAGACAAATAGTCAGTCATCAGAGACAAATAGTCAGTCATCAGAGACAAATAGTCAGTCATCAGAGACAGTCAGTCAGTCATCAGAGACAAATAGTCAGTCATCAGAGACAAATAGTCAGTCAGTCATCAGAGACAAATAGTCAGTCATCAGAGACAAATAGTCAGTCATCAGAGACAAATAGTCAGTCATCAGAGACAGTCAGTCAGTCATCAGAGACAGTCAGACAGTCAGTCAGTCATCAGAGACAAAATCAGTCAGTCAGTCATCAGAGACAAATAGTCAGTCATCAGAGACAAATAGTCAGTCATCAGAGACAAATAGTCAGTCATCAGAGACAGTCAGTCATCAGAGACAAATAGTCAGTCATCAGAGACAGTCAGTCAGTCATCAGAGACAAATAGTCAGTCATCAGAGACAGTCAGTCAGTCATCAGAGACAAATAGTCAGTCATCAGAGACAAATAGTCAGTCATCAGAGATAGTCAGTCAGTCATCAGAGATAGTCAGTCAGTCATCAGAGACAGTCAGTCAGTCATCAGAGACAGTCAGTCAGTCATCAGAGACAAATAGTCAGTCATCAGAGATAGTCAGTCAGTCATCAGAGACAAATAGTCAGTCATCAGAGATAGTCAGTCAGTCATCAGAGACAGTCAGTCATCAGAGACAGTCAGTCAGTCATCAGAGACAAATAGTCAGTCATCAGAGATAGTCAGTCAGTCATCAGAGACAGTCAGTCATCAGAGACAGTCAGTCAGTCATCAGAGACAAATAGTCAGTCATCAGAGATAGTCAGTCAGTCATCAGAGACAGTCAGTCATCAGAGACAGTCAGTCAGTCATCAGAGACAAATAGTCAGTCATCAGAGACAAATAGTCAGTCATCAGAGACAGTCAGTCAGTCATCAGAGACAAACAGTCAGTCATCAGAGACAGTCAGTCAGTCATCAGAGACAAATAGTCAGTCATCAGAGACAAATAGTCAGTCATCAGAGACAGTCAGTCAGTCATCAGAGACAGTCAGTCAGTCATCAGAGATAGTCAGTCAGTCATCAGAGACAGTCAGTCAGTCATCAGAGATAGTCAGTCATCAGAGACAGTCAGTCAGTCATCAGAGACAGTCAGTCAGTCATCAGAGACAAATAGTCAGTCATCAGAGATAGTCAGTCAGTCATCAGAGATAGTCAGTCAGTCATCAGAGACAGTCAGTCAGTCATCAGAGACAGTCAGTCAGTCATCAGAGACAAATAGTCAGTCATCAGAGACAAATAGTCAGTCATCAGAGATAGTCAGTCAGTCATCAGAGGGACTATCATTTGTTTTTTAACAGGACAATGACCCAAAACCCACCTCCAGGCTGTTTAAGGGCTATTTGACCAAGAAGGAGAGTGATGGAGTGCTGCATCAGATGACCTGGCCTCCACAATCACCCAACCTCAACCAAAATGAGATGGTTTGGGATGAGTCAGACCGCATATTGACATATTGTAACATAACATTTAATTTTTGTTTTAAATTTTACCTTTATTTAACCAGGCAAGTCAGTTAAGAACACATTCTTATTTTCAATGACGGCCTGGGAACAGTGGGTTAACTGCCTGTTCAGGGGCAGAACGACAGATTTGTACCTTGTCAGCTCGGGGGTTTGAACTCGCAACCTTCTGGTTACTAGTCCAACGCTCTAACCACTAGGCTACCTTGCCACCCAACATGACATATCAGATAAAATTACATATTGTAACATAACATAAGATAACATGACATATAAGATAACATGACATATTGTAACATAACATGACATATTGTAACATAACATGACATATAAGATAACATTACATATTGTTTCTCCAACTTGATTGATGTCCACATGTGGCAAATTCTTTTTGATTGGACATGATTTGGAAGGTCACACACCTGTCTATATCAGGTCCCACAGTTGACCATGTATGTCAGAGCAAAAACCAAGCCATGAGGTCGAAGGAATTGTCCTCAGAGCTCCAAGACAGGATTGTGTCGAGGTACAGAAGGGTACCAAGAACACAGTGGCCATTCTTAAATGGAAGAAGTTTGGAACCACCAAGACTCTTCCTAGAGCTTGCCAAACTGAGCAATCAGAGGAGAAGGCCCTTGGTCAGGGTGGTGACCAAGAGCCCAATGGTCACTCTGACAGAGCTCCAGAGATGGGAGAACCTTCCAGAAGGACAACCAGCTCTGCATCACTCCCCCAATCAGGCCTTTAGGGTAGAGTGGCCAGGCGGAAGCTACTCCTCAGTAAAATGCATGTCAGCCCGCTTGGAGTTTGCCAAAAGGCACCTAAAGGACTCTGACCATGAGAAACAAGATTCTCTGGTCTGACAAAACCAAGATTGAACTCTTCGGCCTGAATGCCAATCGTCACGTCTGTAGGAAACCAGGCATCGCTCATCACCTGTCCAATACCATCCCTATGGTGACGCATGGTGTGGGATGTTTTTATGCGGCAGGGACTGGAGACTAGTCAGAATCGAGGAAAATATTAACGGAGCAAAGTACAGAGAGATCCTTGATGAAAACTTGATACAGAACACTCAAGACCTCAGACTGGGGTGAAAGTTGACCTTTCAACAGGACATCAACCCTAAGCACACAGCCAAGACAACACAGGAGTGGCTTTAGGACAAGTCTCTGAATGTCATTGAGTGACTCAGCCAGAGCCCGAACTTGAACCCAATCGAACATCTCTGGAGAGATCTGAAAATAGCTGTGCAGCGAAGCTCCCCATCCAACCTAACAGAACTTGAAAGGATCTTCAAGCTTGTAGAGTCATACCCCATGAAGACTCGAGGCTGTAATCACTGCCAAAGGTGCTTCAACAAAGTCCTGAGTAAAGGGTCTGAATACATATGTAAATGTATTCATTATTATAATTTTTTTAATACATTTGCAAAAATGTCTGAAAACCTGACTTTGCTTTGTCATTACGGGTTATTGTGTGAAGATTGATGAGATGGAAAAACAATTTAATCAGTTTTAGAAGAAGACTAACAAAATGTGGTGAAATTGAAGGAGTCTGAATACATTCTGAATGCACTGTAAATGTCATTGCCTGTGCTTAATGATGTGATGGTTGGTATGCACAGAGCAGCAGTCCAGATCTTCCCCAGGGGTCATAAAGCCATTATCGTAGAGGATGAGTGTATTCACGATTCTGATGCTTATTGATCAAACAGAGATGATTATAGAGAGATGGCTCTGGGCTATGGGAAGTCTTACATTTCACAGACCATTCATTTTCCTGTATTGACTCTGGGTGTGTCCCATATGGCATCATATTCCCTATATAGTGCACTACTTTTGACTAGAGCCGTATTTTCACTAGTCAAAATGAGTGCGCTATGTAGGGAATAGAGTGCCATTTAGAACACAACCCTCTTGTTCTATTTTCTGTGATCATTAGCCAGACCCTGACACTGGGTGATTATAGATGTATAGTCAATCTAATTATATACTAATTACCCTCAGTCTGTTGGGTGAATTACCCCTTTAATACAAGACATTGTTAGATATCTGGATTATATAAATCATAGTCATTTATAAATGATAGAAAATTGTTTCAGCTAATTCATCAAAAGGATTTTTGGGTGTTTATGTAAAGGACAAATGATCAATCTTGTGGTCTTTGTTAGTGTGATAATGACGGTGATGATGTCACAAAGCCATCTGCCATATACAGTATGTGTGTTGCTGTGATTGTCAATGGTTGATATATACCAGGATACTAGCCATAAACGTTAAGCATTTCTGTGTAAGAGACTGAGTAAGCAGAGACAATATAACTATTCACAGCACACAAATATCAAAACGGTTGGGATTATGTTGAAAATAGTTTGCCTCCAACTGATCCCCCGACGTAAAAAGAAACCCAAGTAAAAACCCAGCAAGTGGGATGATCCACACTCTGGCTGGCTGGTCCACACTTCATTTCACAACAATGAGATAGGAATGGGAGCTCACCAAACCATTAGATACGTGATACATGTCTGGAAGTAAGTCAATAAATCACTGTCTGTACAGTTGTTGGGACAGAAGTGATTTTCTCAGGATAGTGAATGTCCCCCAGATGTTATGAGAAGAGTTGATGGTCGGTAATTCAAGACATGGTGTTCCTTCCAAAATGGCACCCTAATACCTAGATAGTGCTCTCCTTTTACCCAGGGCCCATAGGTCTCTGGTCAAAATAAGTGCATTATATAGGGAATAGGATGCCATTTTAGACACAAAGTTTTTCTCCCTTTATATCCCCCTGTTATTTCCAGCATTAACCATTGTGATACAACGGTGCACAATGCCAGATCATGTACACTCTGTGCAAGCCTGATGTCTAATGTTTCAGGGCTTTGGTGTTCAGCACTCTGACTGATTACACACTTTCTTATTAGTGCGCCTTCCAGTTTTTCACTTCTATGTGAATGTAACACGGTGAGAGGATTACTATAGCCCGGTGGCCTTGCTGTGTGACATGGCTATCCAATGTAAAACAGTACAAGTGGAAGGGCTATCGCCAATAACTCTATGATATAGTTGTAGAGTGAGAGTAACTGTATGTTAGGGAAGTGAACTGACTGTATGTTAGGCAAGTGATTGTGAACTGACCAATGGCTGGATACTACACTGATCCACACATAGGGATATGAAGGACAGTAACAGTATCTCAGGTTTTCCAATGGCAGCCCTGGTCCACAGTGATGTAGAGGAGAGTGGTAACATATAGAGATGTAGAGGAGAGTGGTAACATATAGAGATGTAGAGGAGAGTGGTAACATATAGAGATAGTGATGTAGAGGAGAGTGGTAACATATAGTGATGTAGAGGAGAGTGGTAACATATAGTGATGTAGAGGAGAGTGGTAACATATAGAGATGTAGAGGAGAGTGGTAACATATAGAGATGTAGAGGAGAGTGGTAGAGGAGAAACATATAGTGATATAGAGATGTAGAGGAGAGTGGTAAACATATAGTGATGTAGAGGAGAGTGGTAACATATAGAGATAGTGATGTAGAGGAGAGTGGTAACATATAGTGATGTAGAGGAGAGTGGTAACATATAGTGATGTAGAGGAGAGTGGTAACATCTAGAGATAGAGATGTAGAGGAGAGTGGTAACATATAGTGATGTAGAGGAGAGTGGTAACATATAGAGATAGAGATGTAGAGGAGAATGGTAACATATAGAGATAGTGATGTAGAGGAGAGTGGTAACATATAGAGATAGTGATGTAGAGGAGAGTGGTAACATTTAGAGATAGTGGTGTAGAGGAGAGTGGTAACATATAGAGATGTAGAGGAGAGTGGTAACATATAGTGATGTAGAGGAGAGTGGTAACATATAGTGATGTAGAGGAGAGTGGTAACATATAGAGATGTAGAGGAGAGTGGTAAACATATAGTGATGTAGAGGAGAGTGGTAACATATAGAGATAGTGATGTAGAGGAGAGTGGTAACATATAGTGATGTAGAGGAGAGTGGTAACATATAGTGATGTAGAGGAGAGTGGTAACATCTAGAGATAGAGATGTAGAGGAGAATGGTAACATATAGAGATAGTGATGTAGAGGAGAGTGGTAACATATAGAGATAGTGATGTAGAGGAGAGTGGTAACATTTAGAGATAGTGGTGTAGAGGAGAGTGGTAACATATAGAGATGTAGAGGAGAGTGGTAACATATAGAGATGTAGAGGAGAGTGGTAACATATAGAGATGTAGAGGAGAGTGGTAACATATAGAGATGTAGAGGAGAGTGGTAACATATAGAGATGTAGAGGAGAGTGGTAACATATAGAGATAGTGATGTAGAGGAGAGTGGTAACATATAGAGATGTAGAGGAGAGTGGTAACATAGAGATAGAGATGAGGAGAGTGGAGAGATGTAGAGTGGTAACATTTAGAGATAGAGATGTAGAGGAGAGTGGTAACATATAGAGATGTAGAGGAGAGTGGTAACATATAGAGATGTAGAGGAGAGTGGTAACATATAGAGATGTAGAGGAGAGTGGTAACATTTAGTGAGTGGTATTTAGTGATGTAGAGGAGAGTGGTAACATATAGAGATGTAGAGGAGAGTGGTAACATATAGAGATGTAGAGGAGAGTGGTAACATTTAGAGATAGTGATGTAGAGGAGAGTGGTAACATATAGAGATGTAGAGGAGAGTGGTAACATTTAGAGATAGTGATGTAGAGGAGAGTGGTAACATTTAGAGATAGTGATGTAGAGGAGAGTGGTAACATATAGTGATGTAGAGGAGAGTGGTAACATATAGAGATGTAGAGGAGAGTGGTAACATATAGAGATGTAGAGGAGAGTGGTAACATATAGAGATGTAGAGGAGAGTGGTAACATATAGAGATGTAGAGGAGAGTGGTAACATATAGAGATGTAGAGGAGAGTGGTAACATATAGAGATGTAGAGGAGTGTGGTAACATATAGAGATGTAGAGGAGAGTGGTGACATATAGAGATGTAGAGGAGTGTGGTAACATATAGAGATGTAGAGGAGAGTGGTAACATATAGAGATGTAGAGGAGAGTGGTAACATATAGAGATGTAGAGGAGTGTGGTAACATATAGAGATGTAGAGGAGAGTGGTAACATATAGAGATAGTGGTATAGCGGAGAGTGGTAACATATAGAGATAGTGATGTAGAGGAGAGTGGTAACATATAGAGATGTAGAGGAGAGTGGTAACATTTAGAGATAGTGATGTAGAGGAGAGTGGTAACATATAGAGATGTAGAGGAGAGTGGTAACATTTAGAGTGGTAACATATAGAGATGTAGAGGAGAGTGGTAACATTTAGAGATGTAGAGGAGAGTGGTAACATTTAGAGATAGAGAGAGTGTAACATATAGAGATGTAGAGGAGAGTGGTAACATATAGAGATGTAGAGGAGAGTGGTAACATATAGAGTGGTAACATATAGTGATGTAGAGGAGAGTGGTAACATATAGAGATGTAGAGGAGAGTGGTAACATTTAGAGATAGTGATGTAGAGGAGAGTGGTAACATTTAGAGATAGAGATGTAGAGGAGAGTGGTAACATTTAGAGATAGTGATGTAGAGGAGAGTGGTAACATATAGAGATGTAGAGGAGAGTGGTAACATATAGAGATGTAGAGGAGAGTGGTAACATTTAGAGATAGTGATGTAGAGGAGAGTGGTAACATATAGAGATGTAGAGGAGAGTGGTAACATTTAGAGATGGTAGACATTAACATGGAGAGTGGTAACATATAGAGATGTAGAGGAGAGTGGTAACATATAGAGATGTAGAGGAGAGTGGTAACATATAGAGATAGTGATTTAGAGATAGTGATGTAGAGAGTGGTAACATATAGAGATGTAGAGGAGAGTGGTAACATATAGAGATAGTGAGTGGAGAGTGGTAACATATAGAGATGTAGAGAGAGTGGTAACATATAGAGATGTGATGTAGAGGAGAGTGGTAACATATAGAGATGTAGAGGAGAGTGGTAACATTTAGAGATAGTGATGTAGAGGAGAGTGGTAACATATAGAGATGTAGAAGAGAGTGGTAACATATAGAGATAGTGATGTAGAGGAGAGTGGTAACATATAGAGATGTAGAGGAGAGTGGTAACATATAGAGATGTAGAGGAGAGTGGTAACATATAGAGATGTACCTACTCGCACAGACATTTCAAGGGGTTTCATCCCTCTTAGTAATACTATTTCTATGAGCGGTACTTGTATCTTAGGGGTGTTAGAACTGTTAAGGGTTTTCCAGACGTACTGAATGACCCAACCAGTCCTAACCAGCCCTAGCAGCTGCCACTTTAAGCCCCAGACCAGTGGGGTAACCAATAGACATGTCTGTCTGTCCTCCCCCACCTCCTCCTCCTCTGTCTCCTCCTCCTCCCCCACCTTCTCATCCTCCTCCTCTCCCACCTTCTTCACCTTTGTCTCTTCCTACTCCTTCTTCTCCTCCCCCACCTCCTCCTCCCCTGTCTCTTCCTCCTCCTCCTTCTCCTCCTCCCCCACCTCCTCCTCCTCTGTCTCCTCCTCCTCCCCCCACCTTCTCATCCTCCTCCTCTCCCACCTCCTCCTCCCCTGTCTCTTCCCTCCTCGTCCTCCTCCTCGTCCTCCTCCTCCTCCTCCTCCCACACCTCCTTCTCCTCTGTCTCTTCCTCCTCCTTCTCTTCCTCCTCCTCTCCCACCTCCTCCTCCTCTGTCTCCTACTCCCCCCACCTTCTCATCCCCCTCCTCTCCCACCTCCTCCTCCTCTGTCTCCTCCTCCTCCCCCCACCTTCTCATCCCCCTCCTCCCCCACCTCTTCCTCCTCTGTCTCTTCCTCCTCCTTCTCATCCTCTCTCCTCCTCAACCACCTTCTCCTCCTCCCCCCCCACCTTCTCCTCCTCTGTCTCTTCCTCCTCATTCTCACCCTACTCCTCTTTCACCCCCCCCCCCTCCTCCCATGAACCCCTAACCCTTCCACTGGCCTGGGAGGAGGTGGTAGGAAGTGGTTTTTCAGCTCTGCCCGGGAGGCAGGAATCAAATGGCTCTCTCAAGGGTAAAGACAAACTACAGATGATGATAATACATGTTCCTCTCCCTGCTCACCATTTCCTCCCAAGTTAGCATGTGCTGTGTGTGCCAACAAGGTGCAACAAGGTGGCCGTAGAGTGGGGGTCCTCTAACTCAGCGCCACCATTTCCTCTCCATCACCCTCTAAAGTCTATCACTGATCAGGCTGACACAATGACAAGCCATCCATGTTTCAATGGATAGACTCAGATTCATGTACTTTACTTCAAGGTTGTGTTTTAGCTATTCCCCTAAACCAAATGTATTTTGTCAACCTACTTGTACAGTAAATACCAGCTAGCTCTTGTCTTGTAAACAAATTTGGGAATGAGAAATCTGTTTTGTTCTGACAACCAAATACATTGCTATGACTCTCCATGGTAAAGCTACAAGAGTAATGTTGTTTGGAGATTATATTTCCTACCCAGTATACTTAATGTTTCTATTATTTTTAATGGCATTGGCTCGGGCTCACTTTGAGTAGAAAAACTGTGTAGAGAGTGAAAGAGAGTGGGGGAGGCTGACAGAGGCTGAAAGAGACAGGTAAAGTGATAAGGGAGGAGTTATGAGACAGGTAAAGTGATAAGGGAGGAGTTATGAGACAGGTAAAGTGATAAGGGAGGAGTTATGAGACAGGTAAAGTGATAAGGGAGGAGTTATGAGACAGGTAAAGTGATAGGGGAAGAGTTATGAGGCAGGTAAAGTGATAGGGGAAGAGTTATGAGACAGGTAAAGTGATAGGGGAGGGAGGAGTTATGAGACAGGTAAAGTAGGGGAAGTGAGATAAAGGGGAGGAGTTATGAGACAGGTAAAGTGATAGGGGAGGAGTTATGAGACAGGTAAAGTGATAGGGGAGGAGTTATGAGACAGGTAAAGTGATAAAGTGGGGAGGAGTTATGAGACAGGTAAAGATGTTATAGGGGAGGGAGTTATGAGACAGGTAAAGTGATAGGGGGGAGGACAGGTTATGAGGCAGGTAAAGTGATAGGGGAGGAGTTATGAGGCAGGTAAAGTGATAGGGGAAGAGTTATGAGACAGGTAAAGTGATAGGGGAGGAGTTATGAGACAGGTAAAGTGATAGGGGAGGAGTTATGAGGCAGGTAAAGTGATAGGGGAAGAGTTATGAGGCAGGTAAAGTGATAAGGGAGGAGACTATGAGGCAGGTAAAGTGATAGGGGAGGAGTTATGAGACAGGTAAAGTGATAAGGGAGAAGTTATGAGGCAGGTAAAGTGATAGGGGAGGGAGTTAGAGACAGGTTATAAGGGAGAAGATGAGGACAGGTAAAGTGATAAGGGAGGAGTTATGAGGCAGGGTAAAGTGAGGCAGGATAGGGGAGGAGTTATGAGGCAGGTAAAGTGATAGGGGAGGAGGAGGCAGGTTATAGGGGAGGAGTTATGAGACAGGTAAAGTGATAAGGGAGGTGTTATGAGAAAGTTAGCCGGCGAGGAGTGTTATAGTTGGCTGTGGTTTCCGTTCTGAGCTCCTCAGGTGGGGGGAAGAAGGGAGATAGAGAAAGGGAGGAAGATATGGCTGAGTCCATTAGAGGCCATTAGCCTGCAGGCCTCCAGTGTGTCTGTGTGCATGCCAGACTGAACAAACACATGAGAGTTGGTGGGTTATTGACAGAATCACCTTTAGTAGTGTTTTGTTAAGTTTTGCTCAACGTGACATCATCACGCCATGAAGCATTGTTGGCAGTAGTGATTTTGGGTTGGATGTTACAGGTGTACTGTATTCACCACAGGGTTCTCTTCTGTCATACAGGTGTACTGTATTCACTACAGGGTTCTCTTCTGTCATACAGGTGTACTGTATTCACTACAGGGTTCTCTTCTGTCATACAGGTGTACTGTATTCACTACAGGGTTCTCTTCTGTCATACAGGTGTACTGTATTCACCACAGGGTTCTCTTCTGTCCTACAGGTGTACTGTATTCACTACAGGGTTCTCTTCTGTCATACAGGTGTACTGTATTCACTACAGGGTTCTCTTCTGTCATACAGGTGTACTGTATTCACTACAGGGTTCTCTTCTACCATACAGGTGTACTGTATTCACCACAGGGTTCTCTTCTGTCATACAGGTGTACTGTATTCACTACAGGGTTCTCTTCTGTCATACAGGTGTACTGTATTCACTACAGGGTTCTCTTCTACCATACAGGTGTACTGTATTCACTACAGGGTTCTCTTCTACCATACAGGTGTACTGTATTCACTACAGGGTTCTCTTCTACCATACAGGTGTACTGTATTCACTACAGGGTTCTCTTCTGTCATACAGGTGTACTGTATTCACTACAGGGTTCTCTTCTGTCATACAGGTGTACTGTATTCACTACAGCCCACTGTATTCAGTGAGTGGAGGTGTACTGTATTCATGGGGCTGTGTAACTTTCACAACAGGGTTCTCTTTAGATAAATGATGCTATTGCTACTTATACAGGTGTACTGTATTCACACACACCATACAGGTGTAGATCAACAGGGTTACCATGGGGTATTCCTATGGTTTCTACCAACAACTGGTAGCCTTGTGGAATGGTAGAGGTAGGGCTTAGCTAGCAGCTAGTAGTAGCAGGTAGGTGTCTACAGGCTCCTGTACAGTACAGGGCCTGACCCATACAGGACTGTATTCACGTTGGGCTCAGAGACCATACAGGTGACACAACAAAGATCATTTACAGGTCAGGGCACAGGGCTGTATTCAGCTGAGAGTTCTCTTGACAGATTTACAACCCTTCTGTCGTGTTCAGGAGTGGAGGACACAGGCGCAACGGGTGTATTTTAACAGTGTTATCCCTTTGTTGAACAAGACCAGGTGAGGACAGGACAGACAGGGGTATTCAGAAGGGGCTCCCAAATGTCTATGAACAGGTCTGCAGATTATGGACTGAGAGTTGGTTACCAGCAGAGGAAGGAATGGGGGAGAGATGGAAACAGAGTAGAGATGGGTGAGAACACTAGAGAAGGAAACAGAGTAGAGATGGGTGAGAACAGTACTGAGAAGGAAACAGAGTAGATTCATACAGGGTTCTCTTCTGTCATACAGGTGTACTGTATTCAGGAAACACTGATTCACTAGACCATACAGGTGAGTAACAGAGACAGGAAACAGAGTAGAGATGGGTGAGAACAGAGAGAAGGAAACAGAGTAGAGATGGGTGTAGAACAGAGTGAAGGAAACAGAGTAGAGATGGGTGAGAACAGAGAGATGGAAACAGAGTAGAGATGGGTGAGAACAGAGAGATCATTTAAGGTCAAACAGGGCTAGAGATGAGGTTTATGATGATTTACAAGAGTTCAGAAGGAAACAGAGTAGGATAACAGTGTTATCCCTTTGTGAACAAGAACAGGTGAGGAC
>NC_060178.1:107283671-107301171 GCF_021184085.1 Oncorhynchus gorbuscha | reverse complement strand
CTCAAATAGTGTTTGAACTCAGGTCTGACCGGTGACTGTCAGGCCCATTTCATGCTATAGAACTCCCCCAGAGTGGCATGTGTCTGTCTCCACACTGTCAGAAATACCCCCAGGCCATATTTCACTCTGTTCTGGAGTCAAGATCAAACCCAGAGTGAGGGGCCTCCTGAGTGGCACGGAGGTCTAAGGCACTGCATCGCAAAAATATATATTTACATGAATTATGAGTGTGAGAGAAGAGAGTGAGGAGAAGGGTCTTCCTTACAATAACGTGTGTAGATTAATGGATGCATGCTAAAATGGCCTAATGAACTCTTAAGCATCCCCAGGGTGAGAAGACAGCTAGAGAGACCAAGAGTTAGGGACAGTGAGAGAGGAGGACAGCTAGAGAGACCAAGAGTTAGGGACAGGGAGAGAGGAGGACAGGTAGAGAGACCAAGAGTCAGGGACAGGGAGAGAGGAGGACAGCTAGAGAGACTAAGACTTAGGGACAGGGAGAGAGGAGGACAGCTAGAGAGACCAAGAGATAGGGACAGGGAGAGAGGAGGACAGCTCGAGAGACGAGGAGGTAAGGACAGGGAGAGAGGAGGACAGCTAGAGAGACCAAGACTTAGGGACAGGGAGAGAGGAGGACAGCTAGAGAGACCAAGAGTTAGGGACAGGGAGAGAGGAGGACAGCTGGAGAGACCAAGAGTCAGGGACAGGGAGAGAGGAGGACAGCTAGAGAGACCAAGTCTTAGGGACAGGGAGAGAGGAGGACAGCTAGAGAGACCAAGACTTAGGGACAGGGAGAGAGGAGGACAGCTAGAGGGACCAAGAGTTAGGGACGGGGAGAGAGGAAGACAGCTAGAGAGACCAAGAGTTAGGGACAGGGAGAGAGGAGGACAGCTAGAGAGACCAAGAGTTAGGGACAGGGAGAGAGGAGGACAGCTTGGGAGACCAAGACTTAGGGACAGGGAGAGAGGAGGACAGCTAGAGAGACCAAGAGTTAGGGACAGGGAGAGAGGAGGACAGCTAGGAGACCAAGAGTTAGGGACAGGGAGAGAGGAGAGACAGCTAGAGAGACCTTGGGAGACCAAGTTAGGGACAGGGAGAGAGGAGGACAGCTTGGGAGACCAAGACTTAGGGACAGGGAGAGAGGAGGACAGCTAGAGAGACCAAGAGTTAGGGACAGGGAGAGAGGAGGACAGCTTGGGAGACCAAGAGTTAGGGACAGGGAGAGAGGAGGACAGCTAGAGAGACCAAGAGTTAGGGACAGGGAGAGAGGAGGACAGCTAGAGAGACCAAGACTTAGGGACAGGGATAGAGGAGGACAGCTAGAGAGCAAGAGTTAGGGACAGGGAGAGAGGAGGACAGCTAGAGAGACCAATACTTAGGGACAGGGAGAGAGGAGGACAGCTAGAGAGACCAAGAGTCAGGGACAGGGAGAGAGGACAGCTAGAGAGACCAAGAGTCAGGGACAGGGAGAGAGGAGGACAGCTAGAGAGACCAAGAGTTAGGGACAGGGAGAGAGGAGGACAGCTAGAGAGACCAAGAGTTAGGGACAGGGATAGAGGAGGACAGCTAGAGAGACCAAGACTTAGGGACATGGAGAGAGGAGGACAGCTAGAGAGACCAAGAGTTAGGGACAGGGAGAGAGGAGGACAGCTAGAGAGACCAAGAGTTAGGGACAGGGAGAGAGGAGGACAGCTAGAGAGACCAAGAGTTAGGGACAGGGAGAGAGGAGGACAGCTAGAGAGACCAAGAGTTAGGGACAGGGAGAGAGGAGGACAGCTAGAGAGACCAAGAGTTAGGGAGAGAGGAGGACAGCTAGAGAGACCAAGAGGAACAGGGAGAGAGGAGGACACAGGGAGGGAGAGAGGAGGACAGCTAGAGAGACCAAGAGTTAGGGACAGGGAGAGAGGAGGACAGCTAGAGAGACCAAGAGTTAGGGACAGGGAGAGAGGAGACAGCAAGAGACCAAGAGGGACATGTGGCAGTGTGTGGGGAGAATAGTAATATGGATACAGTATGTACACTGGCTGGGCTTAGTTATCTGTGGGTCCCTGTATACTATAAAGCCTGCAGCCTGCTGACTATAACCTCTCTGACCTCTAACATGTAGTGTGTGAAATGAACTGGGCAGTATGTTCCCTAACTGGAACAACATCTGGTTGTACAGTACTACCCTCATCCCAGATCTGTTTGTGCTGAACAGCTGACTTCTATGGCCTCTGCCTTGCCAAGCATTCCAATGACCTCACAATCTGCACTGAATCAGCTGAGAATCCCAGCTGAGAATGTCAGTCCAGTCTAGCCAATCCAAAATCCAGAACCGAACAGTGAATTTCTGAGAGACGCCGTGACCAATTAGATGGTCCTATAAAACATGAGAATATTTTAGAGGCAGGCAGAGTGGGAGGGCACAGTAGGGCGAGGGGGTTTGTGTTTGTGTCTGTGTGTGTGCGTGTACCCGTGCTCACGTGTGTGTATGGTCCTTGCAGCCTCCTTTCCCCTCAACTCACTTCTCCTGAGAATCCCAGTCCAGCCAATGTAAAATCCAGAACGGAACCGTTAATATCTCTGAGAGACGATGTGACCTATTGGATGGTCCAATAAGATGTAGTGTGTGTAGTCCCCCCCCCCCACCCCCTCAAGCTGATCAGAAGGAAATTGAACTCAGAGTTGAATGTCAATTGATATTCTCCTTCTTCACGTGAAAATGCTAATTAATATAATTTCATCATCAACCTCCTCTCTCCTCTCCTTTTCTCCCCCTCGTCTCTTCTCCTCTCTCCCCCCCTTTCCTCTCTCTTTTCCCCGCTCTCCTCTCCTCTCATCTCCATTCTCCTTCGCCTCTCTCCTCTGTCCTCTCTTCTCTCCTATCTCTCCTCTCTCCTCTCCTTTCTTCTCTCCTATCTCTCCTCTCTCCTCCCCTTTCTTCTCTCCTATCTCTCCTCTCTCCTTTCTTCTATCCTCTCTCCTCTCTCCTCTCATTTCTTCTCTCCTATCTCTCCTCTCTCCTCCCCTTTCTTCTCTCCTATCTATCCTCTCTCCTTTCTTCTATCCTCTCTCCTCTCTCCTCTCATTTCTTCTCTCCTATCTCTCCTCTCTCGTCTTTTTCCTCTCCTCTCTCCTCCCCTTTCTTCTCTCCTATCTCTCCTCTCTCGTCTTTTTCCTCTCCTCTCTCCTCTCCTTTCTTCTCTCCTATCTCTCCTCTCCTCCCCTTTCTTCGCTCCTCTCCTCTCTCCTCTCTCCTCTCCTTTCTTCTCTCCTATCTCTCCTCTCTCCTTTCTTCTATCCTCTCCCTCTCTCCTCTCCTTTCGTCTCTCCTATCTCTCCTCTCTCGTCTCTCTCCTCTCTTTCTTCTCTCCTATCTCTCCTCTCCTTTCTCTCTCCTTTCTTCCTCCTTTCTTCTCCTCTCTCCCTCTCCTCTCCTTTCTTCTCTCCTATCTCTCCTCTCTCGTCTTTTTCCTCTCCTCTCTCCTCCCCTTTCTTCTCTCCTATCTCTCCTCTCTCGTCTTTTTCCTCTCCTCTCTCCTCTCCTTTCTTCTCTCCTCTCTCCTCCCCTTTCTTCTCTCCTATCTCTCCTCTCTCGTCTTTCTTCTCTCCTCTCTCCTCTCTCCTCCCCTTTCTTCACTCCTCTCCCCTCTCCTTTCTTCTATCCTCTCCTTATGAGTTGTTAAGTCTAAATTAGAGATGTACAGTTGAAGTCGGAAGTTTACGTACACCTTAGCTAAATATATATAAACTCAGTTTTTCACAATTCCTGACATTTAATCCTAGTAAAAATTCCCTGTCTTCGGTCAGTTAGGATCACCACTTTATTTTAAGCATGTGAAATGTCAGATTAATTAGTAGAGAGAATTATTTATTTAAGCTTTAATTTCTTTCATCATGTTCCCAGTGGGTCAGAAGTTTACATACACTCAATTGGTATTTGGTAGCATAGCCTTTAAATTGTTTAACTTGGGTCAAATGTTTTGGGTAGCCTTCCATAAGCTTCCCACAATAAATTGGGTGAATTTTGGCGTATTTTGGCGAATATTCTCTAGTCCCAATTCACTGTGTGACAACACCTGTATTATGATAATTCCTGTATCACTTCACTACAGCAGAGACAGAAGGAGAGTGAAGAGAAAATAACTCTGGCTTGTTCTCTCTCTCTCTCTCTCTCTCTCTCTCTCTCTCTCTCTCTCTCTCTCTCATTCTTGTTGTCTCCCTCTCTCTCTCACGTTCTAATTTTTCTCACTATCTATCAACCTTACTCTCTCACTTTGTCTCTTGCTCCTTCTCTTTCTCTCCACATCTCTCTCTCTTCGTCTCTCACCATAGCCCCCTTTATCTCCATCTCTCCATCTCTCTCCATCCATCTCTCCTCTCTCCCCCCTCTTTCTCTCTCTCTCTCTTACTCCTTCTCCATCTCTGTTTGTCTCTCTATCACACAATCACACACTTGCTCCCTCTCTCTCTTCGTCTCTCTCCCACTCCCCTTCACTGTCTCTTTCTCATCATCCCCCCTCTCTCTCTTTCTCTCCATCTCTCCCTCTCTCCCCCCTCTCTCTCCATCTCTCCCCTCTATCTCTCTCTCTCTCTCTCTCTTACATTTTTCTCCATCTCCTCTCTCCTTTTCTTTCCCAGTCTCACACACCACAACGAACCGCTTCTCACGAATCTCCTTCACGCGATTAAGTAGTTAATTGCCAAACTGCAGTAATTACAGATGTTACCCAACACACATCATAGCTGCATTCATGCTTTAAGGATATCTATCCACCCCCACACACTCACAAGGCTTACAGCTTTATAGTGGACTCGTGTTGGCTCTTCTCTACCTCCTACTCTGGCAGCCTTGCTACTATTCCATCATCCATGAAGCTAGTTTGCCATCTAGTGGTCAAATGAGGGACTGTTGCCCAGATTTGACAGAGAGGCTTAGACAGAGAGGGAAAAAGTGCCAGGAGAGAAAGAAACCATCGATTGCTGACAGCTCTAATCTTTGGCCCTCTGATCTGCTGTGTCTTAAGTCAACCATGGTGTCAGCCCATCAGCACATCAGCCAATCAGCCCATCAGGCAATCAGTCCATCAGCCAATCAGCCCATCAGCCAATCAGTCCATCAGCCCATCAGCCCATCTCTTTATACGGCCCTGAATATTCCTCTGGCTGGGAGTTACAGTTGTAGAGCTTCACATTATGCTTCACATTACCCAAATGGCACCCTTATTTCCTACATAGTGCACTACTTTTGACCAGAAGCTTATGGGCCTTGGTCCAAATCAGTGCACTATATAGTGAATAGGGTCCCAATTGGAACACACATAATGTGTGCCAGTCAGTCAGAACAGTAGAAAAGGAAATGCTAAGCTGTGTTTTGAACCGCTGCCAGGCAGCTGTCGGCTTTACCGTCCTGACTCTGCCCTCGTCCACCCCTCTAACCCTCAGTAACACACACACACACACACACACACACACACACACACACACACACACACACACACACACACACACACACACACACACACACACACACACACACACACACACACACACACACACACACACACACACACACACACACACACACACACACACACACACACACACACACACACACACACACACACGTCCACCCCATCTTAACCCTGAGTAACACACACACACAAACACACACACAAACTCTGCCCCATCTTCACCCTCAGGAAACAACTGGAACAAATCCTATTTTATTGAGGCTTTTCCAAGTGTAAAGGGCCACTGGTGTTCTCTGAGCCAGTTCCTTCCTCTCTAGTGCAGTGGTGTGAAGACCTGGGTTCAAATAGTATTAGAAATCATTTCAAATGCTGTGTTCGATTTGAGCTTGCATAGTGCAATGTAACCAACAGAATAGTCCCAAAACTGCAAACTCCACCCACTCAAGGCAGGCTAAATAAATTGCTCAAAGTATATGAAAGATCTCACCAGGTTTTGGTAGTGTGGTGTCTTCAGTTGGCTGTCCAGAGCGGACTAGTATTTCAAATCAAATCACATTTTATTGGTCACACGTTTCGCAAATGTTATTGTGGATTTGCTTGTTTGTGTGGTGTCTTCATATAGCAGACAGGTGGGACAGTGTCCTCATATAGCAGACCAGAGTGGGCAGGTGGGACAGTGTCCTCATATAGCAGACCAGAGTGGGCAGGTGGGACAGTGTCCTCATATAGCAGACCAGAGTGGGCAGGTGGGACAGTGTCCTCATATAGCAGACCAGAATGGGCAGGTGGGACAGTGTCCTCATATAGCAGACCAGGGTGGGCAGGTGGGACAGTGTCTTCAGATAGCAGACCAAAGTGGGCATGTGGGACAGTGTCTTCAGATAGCAGACCAGAGTGGGCAGGTGGGACAGTGTCTTCAGATAGCAGACCAGAGTGGGCAGGTGGGACAGGAGAAAAGAGCACTCAGTGTCTACCCCTGCTGGATTTGAACCTACAACCTTGGCATTGCTAGCACCACACGCTTTACCAGCCAAGCTACACAGGACCACACTGTTTCCTAACATAACAGGTTGAGCTGTTATTGAGAGTAACTACACCGTGAATCTTGTTAAACCAAGACTCTTAGCAGAATGCAGGATGAATTCATAGTGTTTTCATCCATCTATAGCCTGACCTTATTTCCAGAACATCTGGTTTGGAGATCAGGAAATAGATCATAAACTAAAGTGAAATAAACAATAAAAAATCAACAGTCACAAGTTCCAAAAGAATAAAGACATTTCACATGTCATAGTATGTCTTCATACAGTGCTGTAATGATTGTTTTATATTTTTTATATTTTGTCAGGAAATGCAGCTCTGTCTCAGTTCCTCTCTTTCTCTCTCTGTATCTCACTCTTTCTCCTCTGAAAGTTGTTGCCACCATCTGTAGAAGTAAGACGGTTTCTGAGTGCAAAACGAGAAAACAGAAAACATCTGCACAAGGGAAAGGATAACATTTCATGAATTAATGAAGGAATATATTAGAGTTGTTTTGCAGGCTTCCTGGTAGACTCATCGGGGTAATTGGTGGTGTTTTGGAACAATTAGTTGCTATAGGAAAGGTTAGTGCCTTGTCTCCGGGTTGGACTGAAGAGTTCAGGGACCAACAGATTTGGAATAATGTTGATGTCTCACTCAAACTTGCTTCCTCTGGATGGGTGGATGGATTGATGAGTGGGTGGATGGATGGGTGGGTGGATGGATGGATGAGTGGGTGGGTGGATGAGTGGGTGGGTGGATGGATGGATGAGTGGGTGGATGGATGGATGAGTGGGTGGGTGGATGAGTGGGTGGGTGGATGGATGGATGAGTGGGTGGATGGATGAGTGGGTGCATGGATGGATGAGTGGGTGGGTGGATGAGTGGGTGGGTGGGTGGATGGATGGATGAGTGGGTGGGTGGATGGATGAGTGGGTGGGTGGATGAGTGGGTGGATGGATGGATGAGTGGGTGGGTGGATGGATGAGTGGGTGGGTGGGTGGGTGGGTGGGTGGGTGGGTGGGTGGGTGGGTGGGTGGATGAGTGGGTGGATTGACGAGTGGGTGGGTGGATGAGTGGGTGGATTGACGAGTGGGTGGGTGGATGAGTGGGTGGATTGACGAGTGGGTGGGTGGATGAGTGGGTGGGTGGTTTGATTAATAATGTTTGTTGATTTATCACTCCACAGAGAAATATATATGGTGTCATGGCAACCTTTGCACGAGTTGTGGATGGCCTAGTCTTGATTGGGGAAGAGGAAGGAGGCAATGGTCTGATGTGACCATTCTAAATCAGAGAGTCAATCAGTCAGTCAGAGAGTCAGTCACCAAGGCCAGTCAATCAGTCAGTCAGTCAGTCAGTCACCAAGGCCAGTCAATCAGTCAGTCAGTCAGTCACCAAGGCCAGTCAATCAGTTAGTCAGAGAGTCAGTCACCAAGGCCAGTCAATCAGTCAGTCAGAGAGTCAGTCAGTCAGTCACCAAGGCCAGTCAATCAGTCAGTCAGTCAGTCAGTCAATCAGTCAGTCAGTCAGTCACCAAGGCCAGTCAGTCAGTCACCAAGGCCAGTCAATCAGTCAGTCAGTCAGTCAGTCACCAAGGCCAGTCAATCAGTCAATCAGTCAGTCAGAGAGTCAGTCAGTCAGTCACCAAGGCCAGTCAATCTGTCAGTCAGTCACCAAGGCCAGTCAATCAGTCAGTCAGAGAGTCAGTCACCAAGGCCAGCCAATCTGTCAATCAGAGAGTCAGTCACCAAGGCCAGTCAATCAGTCAATCAGAGAGTCAGTTGGTCAGTCACCAAAGTCAGACAGTCAATCAGAGAGTCAGTCACCAAAGTCAGACAGTCAATCAGTCAGTCAGAGAGTCAGTCACCAAGGCCAGTCAATCAGTCAGTCAGAGAGTCAGTCACCAAGGCCAGTCAATCCGTCAATCAGAGAGTCAGTCACCAAGGCCAGTCAATCAGTCAATCAGAGAGTCAGTCAGTCACCAAGATCAGTCAGTCTATCAGTCAGTCACAGAGTCAGTCAGTCAGTCACCAAGGTCAGTCAGTCAGAGAGTCAGTCACCAAGGTCAGTCAGTCACCAAAGTCAGTCAGTCAAAGAGTCAGTCAGTCAGTCACCAAGGTCAGTCAGTCAGTCAGTCAGAGAGTCAGTCACCAAGGTCAGTCAGTCAGCACAGATCTCTCCGGTGCTCATATGAGACATTACCTTTTTCCCGACTGGACCACTCACAAGACACTCTTTCTGCATGAGCTGCCTCAGTCCCTCAGGGAGACCGAGTGTGTGTCATGGGTGTGTGTCTGTGTGGTTTATGTGGGTGGTCTGTGTGTGTGTCTGTGTCGTGGGTGGTTTATGTGTGTGGGTGGTCTGTGATCTGTGTAACTGTGTGTCCCTTAGGGGACGTGTGTTCAGGCCACCTGAGCCTTTCGTACAACAAATTGATGAGGATCTGAATGGCATATTTATTTACAACAATCTACACACAGCTGTGTTTACTGTTTACCAGCTGACAAGAGACACCAAACACTGGAACTGTAAAGATGAGCCAGACAGGTGTGTCCTTGTGATGTCATTGCATTCCTGAGCAGGTTGATTTCTTACAGCCCTCAATTGTTTTTTCTTTCTACTGTTTTACAGTACTGCTCGTAAATATTATAGTCAAAATATATGTGTGTGTGTGTGTGTGTGTGTGTGTGTGTGTGTGTGTGTGTGTGTGTGTGTGTGTGTGTGTGTGTGTGTGTGTGTGTGTGTGTGTGTGTGTGTGTGTGTGTGTGTGTGTGTGTGTGTGTGTGTGTGTACATGGTGGTGTATACTGATATTACAGAGCAGATAAATCATCTTCTACTACTCAGTCTAAAGGGTTTTGGAGCATTGTCCTCTCTTGCCTACACTTCCCTCCCTATCTCCCTTCCTCATCTCTTCCTCCTTACAGTCTTCCCACCCTCCCTCATCTCTTCCTCATTCCTGTCTTCCCTCCCTCCCTTCCTCATCTCTTCCTCATTCCTGTCTTCCCTCCCTCCCTCCCTCATCTCTTCCTCATTCCTGTCTTCCCTCCCTTCCTCATCTCTTCCTCCTTCTTGTCTTCCCTCCCTTCCTTCCTCATCTCTTCCTCATTCCTGTCTTCCCTCCCTCCTCATCTCTTCCTCCTTCCTGTCTTCCCTCCCTCCCTCATCTCTTCCTCTTCCTGTCTCCCTCCCTCCCTCCCTCATCTCTTCCTCCTTCCTGTCTTCCCTCCCTCCTCATCTCTTCCTCATTCCTTCCCTTCCTCCCTCATCTCTTCCTCCTTCCTGTCTTCCCTCCCTCCCTCATCTCTTCCTCATTCCTGTCTTCCCTCCCACCCTCCCTCCCTCATCTCTTCCTCCTTCCTGTCTTCCCTCCCTCCCTCATCTCTCCATCCTTCCCTCTTCCCTTCCTCCCTCATCTCTTCCTCCTTCCTGTCTTCCCTCCCTCCCTCATCTCTCCATCCTTTCTGTCTTCCCTCCCTCCCTCATCTCTCCATCATTCCTGTCTTCCTCCCTCCATCCCTCCCTCATCTCTTCCTGGTTCCTGTCTTCCCTCCCTCCCTCATCTCTCCATCCTTCCTGTCTTCCCTCCCTCCATCCTCCATCCTTCCTGTCCTCCATCCTCATCTCTTGTGTTTCCCTCCCTCCCTCATCTCTTCCTCCTTCCTGTCTTCCCTCCCTCCCTCATCCTCCATCCTTTCTCCCTCCCTCCCTCATCCTCCATCATTCCTCCTTCCCTCCCTCCCTCCCCTCCCTCCCTCCCTCCCTCCCTCCTGGTTCCTCTTCCTCCCTCCCTCCCTCTCCTCCTTCCCTCCCTCCCTCATCTCTTCCTGGTTCCTGTCTTCCCTCCCTCCCTCATCTCTTCCATCCTTCCTGTCTTCCCTCCCTCCATCTCTCCATCCTTCCTGTCTTCCCTTTCTCCCTCATCTCTTCCTGGTTCCTGTCTTCCCTCCCTCCCTCCCTCATCTCTCCATCCTTTCTGTCTTCCCTCCCTCCCTCCCTCATCTCTCCATAATTCCTGTCTTCCCTCCCTCCATCCCTCCCTCATCTCTTCCTGGTTCCTGTCTTCCCTCCCTCCCTCATCTCTCCATCCTTCCTGTCTTCCCTTCCTCATCTCTCCATACTTCCTGTCTTCCCTTCCTCCATCATCTCTTCCTGGTTCCTGTCTTCCCTCCCTCCCTCATCTCTCCATCCTTCCTGTCTTCCCTCCCTCCATCTCTCCATCCTTCCTGTCTTCCCTTCCTCCCTCATCTCTTCCTGGTTCCTGTCTTCCCTCCCTCCCTCATCTCTTCCTCCTTCCTGTCTTCCCTCCCTCCCTCATCCCCTCATCCTTTCTGTCTTCCCTCCCTCCCTCATCTCTCCATCATTCCTGTCTTCCCTCCCTCCGTCCCTCATCTCTTCCTGGTTCCTGTCTTCCCTCCCTCCCTCATCTCTCCATCCTTCCTGTCTTCCCTCCCTCCATCTCTCCATCCTTCCTGTCTTCCCTTCCTCCCTCATCTCTTCCTGGTTCCTGTCTTCCCTCCCTCCCTCATCTCTTCCTCCTTCCTGTCTTCCCTCCCTCCCTCATCTCTCCATCCTTCCTGTCTTCCCTCCCTCCATCTCTCCATAATTCCTGTCTTCCCTCCCTCCATCCCTCCCTCATCTCTTCCTGGTTCCTGTCTTCCCTCCCTCCCTCATCTCTCCATCCTTCCTGTCTTCCCTCCTCCATCCTCCATCCTTCCTCCATCCTTCCTCCCTCATCTCTTCCAGGTTCGTCTTCCCTCCCTCCCTCATCTCTTCCTCCTTCCTGTCTTCCCTCCCTCATCACTCCATCCTTTCTGTTTTCCCTCCCTCCCTCATCTCTCCATCATTCCTGTCTTCCCTCCCTCCCTCCCTCCCTCATCTCTTCCTGGTTCCTGTCTTCCCTCCCTCCCTCATCTCTCCATCCTTCCTGTCTTCCCTCCCTCCATCTCTCCATCCTTCCTGTCTTCCCTTTCTCCCTCATCTCTTCCTGGTTCCTGTCTTCCCTCCCTCCCTCATTTCTTCCTCCTTCCTGTCTTCCCTCCCTCCCTCCCTCCCTCCCTCCCTCCCTCATCTCTCCATCCTTTCTGTCTCCCTCCCTCCCTCCCTCCCTCATCTCTCCATAATTCCTGTCTTCCCTCCCTCCCTCCCTCCCCTCATCTCTTCCTGGTTCCTGTCTTCCCTCCCTCCCTCATCTCTCCATCCTTCCTGTCTTCCCTCCCTCATCTCTCCATACTTCCTGTCTTCCCTTCCTCCATCATCTCTTCCTGGTTCCTGTCTTCCCTCCCTCCCTCATCTCTCCATCCTTCCTGTCTTCCCTCCCTCCATCTCTCCATCCTTCCTGTCTTCCCTTCCTCCCTCATCTCTTCCTGGTTCCTGTCTTCCCTCCCTCCCTCATCTCTTCCTCCTTCCTGTCTTCCCTCCCTCCCCTCATCCCCTCATCCTTTCTGTCTTCCCTCCCTCCCTCATCTCTCCATCATTCCTGTCTTCCCTCCCTCCGTCCCTCATCTCTTCCTGGTTCCTGTCTTCCCTCCCTCCCTCATCTCTCCATCCTTCCTGTCTTCCCTCCCTCCATCTCTCCATCCTTCCTGTCTTCCCTTCCTCCCTCATCTCTTCCTGGTTCCTGTCTTCCCTCCCTCCCTCATCTCTTCCTCCTTCCTGTCTTCCCTCCCTCCCTCATCTCTCCATCCTTTCTGTCTTCCCTCCCTCCCTCATCTCTCCATAATTCCTGTCTTCCCTCCCTCCATCCCTCCCTCATCTCTTCCTGGTTCCTGTCTTCCCTCCCTCCCTCATCTCTCCATCCTTCCTGTCTTCCCTCCCTCCATCTCTCCATCCTTCCTGTCTTCCCTTCCTCCCTCATCTCTTCCTGGTTCCTGTCTTCCCTCCCTCCCTCATCTGTCCATCCTTCCTGTCTTCCCTCCCTCCATCTCTCCATCCTCCCTCATCTCTTCCTGGTTCCTGTCTTCCCTCCCCCTCCCTCCCTCTCCCTCTCCCTCATCTCTTCCTCCTTCCTGTCTTCCCTCCCTCCCTCCCTCATCTCTTCCTCCTTCCTGTCTTCCCTCCCTCCCTCATCTCTCCATCCTTCCTGTCTTCCCTCCTTCCATCTCTCCATCCTTCCTGTCTTCCCTTCCTCCCTCATCTCTTCCTCCTTCCTGTCTTCCCTCCCTCCCTCATCTCTTCCTCCTTCCTGTCTTCCCTCCCTCCCTCATCTCTCCATCCTTCCTGTCTTCCCTCCCTCCATCTCTCCATCCTTCCTGTCTTCCCTTCCTCCCTCATCTCTTCCTGGTTCCTGGCTTCCCTCCTCCATTCCTCATCTCTCCATCCTTCCTGTCTTCCTTCCTCCCTCATCTCTTCCTGGTTCCTGTCTTCCCTCCCTCCCTCATCTCTTCCTCCTTCCTGTCTTCCCTCCCTCCCTCATCTCTCCATCCTTTCTGTCTTCCCTCCCTCCATTCCTCATCTCTCCATCATTCCTGTCTTCCCACCCTCCGTCCCTCCCTCATCTCTCCATCATCTCTTCCCCCCTCCCTCATCCCTTCCTCCTTACTGTCTTCCCTCCTCCCTCATCTCTCCATCATTCCTGTCCTCCCTCCCTCCCTCCCTCCCTCCCTCTAATATATGGCAATGACCTAAAGGAGGGCTTCACTGCAGAGCTCAAATAATATCAAACTCACGGATGTTGTCAAATTTATAGGACACTCGGCGTTGCCTAGCAACAGATTGCCACACAGTGATCCAACAGATGTAGGGAGAGGGGGTGGGGGGTAGGAAAGGAGACGAGGTGAGGGGGTAGGAGGGGGAGGGGAGGAACGGAGACGAGGTGAGGGGGTAGGACGGGGAGGGGAGGAAAGTAGAAAAGATAAGGGGGTAGGAGGGGAGGGGAGGGGAGGAAAGGAGATGAGGTGGGGGGGGTAGGAGGGGGAGGGGAGGAAAGGAGACGAGGTGAGGGGGTAGGAGGGGGAGGGGAGGGAGGAAAGGAGACGAGGTGAGGGGGAGAGGAGAGGAAGGGGAGGGAAGGAGAAGAGGTGAGGGGGGAGGAGAGTGGGGAGGAAAGGAGAAGAGGTGAAGGGGAGAGGAGAGTGGGGGAGGAAAGGAGAAGAGGTGAGGGGGATATGAGGGGAGGGGAGGAAAGGAGAAGAGGTGAGGGGGATAGGAGGGGGGGGAGGGGAGGGGAGGAAAGGAGAAGAGGTGAGGGGGAGAGGAGAGTGGGGAGGAAAGGAGAGGAGGTGAGGGGGAGAGGAGAGTGGAGGGAGGAAAGGAGAAGAGGTGAGGGGGATAGGAGGGGGAGGGGAGGAAAGGAGAAGAGGTGAGGGGGAGAGGAGAGTGGGGAGGAAAGGAGAAGAGGTGAGGGGGGATAGGAGAGGGGGGGGGGAAAGGAGAAGAGGTGAGGGGAGAGGAGAGTGGGGAGGAAAGGAGAAGAGGTGAGGGGGATAGGAGGGGAGGGGAGGAAAGGAGAAGAGGTGAGGGGGAGAGGAGAGTGGGGGAGGAAAGGAGAAGAGGTGAGGGGGGGGGATAGGAGGGGGGGGAGGAAAGGTGAGGGGGAGAGGAGAGTGGGGAGGAAAGGAGAAGAGGTGAAGGGGAGAGGAGAGTGGGGAGGAAAGGAGAAGAGGTGAGGGGGAGAGGAGAGTGGGGGAAGGACGAGGATAGTAGGTAGAAAGATGAGGGGAAAGAAGGGAAAAGGTAGCGAGGAGGAGGAAAGAGTGGCAAGGAAGTAGAGATGGGGAGAGGGGACACAAAGAGAGCAGAGAGGGGTGAATGGAGATAAAGTTCTGTGGTTGAACAAGACTAGAGCCTCAGTACAACTGAAGGAAGGCTTTTAGTCTCTGCACTCTGACATTTCACTGTCATTCCAGGGGCTCTCGCAGTACTTGGACCATGTTGTAGCTCAGTATGATGTAATCTAATAATGGAGTTTGGATATACATGTACATGTAGCAATAGTGCAGCTGAAAAATTCCAAGGCTGAGTGACCAAGACTGAGTGACCAAGACTGAGTGACCAAGACTGAGTGACCAAGGCTGAGTGACCAAGACTGAGTGACCAAGGCTGAGTGACCAAGGCTGGCTGACCAAGACTGAGTGACCAAGACTGACCAAGGCTGAGTGACCAAGGCTGAGTGACCAGTGACCTCAGACTGACCAAGACTGAGTGACCAAGACTGAGTGACCAAGGCTGAGTGACCAAGACTGAGTGACCAAGGCTGAGTGAGGCTGATCAAGGCTGGCTGACCAAGCTGAGTGACCAAGACTGAGTGACCAAGACTGACCAAGGTGACCAAGGCTGACCAAGGCTGGTGACCAAGGCTGGTGACCAAGGCTGTGACCAAGACTGAGTGACCAAGACTGACCAAGGCTGAGTGACCAAGGCTGAGTGACCAAGCTGCTGAGTGACCAAGGCTGAGTGACCAAGAAGTGGCTGAGTGACAAGGCAGTGACCAAGGCTGAGTGACCAAGGCTGGCTGACCAAGACTGAGTGACCAAGACTGAGTGACCCAAGGCTGAGTGACCAAGGCTGAGTGACCAAGACTGAGTGACCAAGACTGAGTGACCAAGGCTGAGTGACCCTGAGTGACCAAGGCTGGCTGACCAAGACTGCTGAGTGACCAAGGCTGAGTGACCAAGACTGGCTGGACTGAGTGACCAAGACTGACCAAGTGGCTGAGTGACCAAGGCTGAGTGACCAAGGCTGAGTGACCAAGGCTGAGTGACCAAGACTGAGTGGCTGAGTGGCTGACCAAGACTGAGTGACCAAGACTGAGTGACCAAGACTGAGTGACCAAGGCTGAGTGACCAAGACTGAGTGACCAAGACTGAGTGACCAAGACTGAGTGACCCAAGGCTGAGTGACCAAGGCTGAGTGACCAAGGCTGGCTGACCAAGGCTGAGTGACCAAGGCTGACGGACCAAAGCTTTTTCAGACCCAGCTGTTGTTCTAGACTAATGAGTCTAGTTGAATGAAAATCCATTGATGTGGAGGCAGTTCATTCCAGATGTACCGGAGAGTACATAGAGTGTATCCTAAATGGTACACTATTCCTTATACAGTGCACTACTTTTGACCAGGGCCCACTAATAGTGTGTCAACAGTATCAAGACATTCATATATCTGTCTGTCTGTCTCTGAGGTCAGTTACATTGGGGAGACCAAGTATTTGATACACTGCCGATTTTGCAGGTTTTCCTACTTACAAAGCATGTAGAGGTCTGTCATTTTTATCATAGGTACACTTCAACTGTGAGAGACGGAATCTAAAACTAAATTCCAGAAAATCACATTGTATGATTTTTAAGTCATTCATTTGCATTTTACTGCATGACATAAGTATTTGATACATCAGAAAAGCAGAACTTAATATTTGGTACAGAAACCTTTGTTTGCAATTACAGATATCATATGTTTCCTGTTGTTCTTGACCAGGTTTGCACACACTGCAGCAGGGATTTTGTCCCACTCCTACATACAGACCTTCTCCAGATCCTTCAGGTTTCGGGGCTGTCGCTGGGCAATACGGACTTTCAGCTCCCTCCAAAGATTTTCCATTGAGTTCAGGTCTGGAGACTGGCTGACTCCAGGACCTTGAGATGTACGGAGCCACTCCTTAGTTGCCCTGGCTGTGTGTTTCGGGTCGTTGTCATGCTGGAAGACCCAGCCACGACCCATCTTCAATGCTCTTACTGAGGGAAGGAGGTTGTTGGCCAAGATCTCGCGATACATGGCCCCATCCATCCTCCCCTCAATACGGTGCAGTCGTCCTGTCCCCTTTGCAGAATAGCATCCCCAAAGAATGATGTTTCCACCTCCATGCTTCACTGTTGGGATGGTGTTCTTGGGGTTGTACTCCTCCTTCTTCTTCCTCCAAACACGCAAATGGAGTTTAGAACAAAAAGCTCTATTTTTGTCTCATCAGAACACATGACCTTCCCCCATTCCTCCTCTGGATCATCCAGATGGTCATTGGCAAACATCAGACGGGCCTGGACATGCGCTGGCTTGAGCAGGGGGACCTTGCGTGCGCTGCAGGATTTTAATCCATGATGGCGTAGTGTGTTACGAATGGTTTTCTTTGAAACTGTGGTCCCAGCTCTCTTCAGGTTATTGACCAGGTGTGTAGTTCTGGGCTGATCCCTCACCTTCCTCATGATCAATGATGCCCCACGAGGTGAGATCTTGCATGGAGCCCAGAACGAGGGTGATTGACCGTCATCTTGAACTTCTTCCATTTTCTAATAATTGCGCCAACAGTTGTTGCCTTCTCACCAAGCTGCTTGCCTATTGTCCTGTAGCCCATCCCAGCCTTGTGCAGGTCTACAATTTTATCCCTGATGTCCTTACACAGCTCTCTGGTCTTGGCCATTGTGGAGAGGTTGGAGTCTGTTTGATTGAGTGTGTGGACAGGTGTCTTTTATACAGGTACCGAGTTCAAACAGGTGCAGTTAATACAGGTAATGAGTGGAAAACAAGAGGGCTTCTTAAAGAAAAACTAACAGGTCTGTGAGAGCCGGACTTCTTACTGTTTGGTAGGTGATCAAATACTTATGTCATGCAATAAAATGCAAATTAATTACTTAAAAATCATACAATGTGATTTTATGGATTTTTGTTTTAGATTCCGTCTCTCACAGTTGAAGTGTACCTATGATAAAAAATTACAGACCTCTACATGCTTTGTAAGTAGGAAAACCTGCAAAATCAGCAGTGTATCAAATACTTGTTCTCCCCACTGTATCTGTTAGAATGCTCTTGGTAAGTGGAGACTTCATAGAACCTCAAAACGTAAACATGACCGGAGACATGACCGGAGACCAGGGTTAGTGTTCTCACACTATAAAGGGATTTGACTTCTCATGATATCATCATTCACTTGTTAAACTGAAAGCATTTTATTTTACCTTAAATTATGAAGGAAACACACACACACACACACACATGAAAATCAGTATGCACTTCATAGTTAAGGGATTTGAGGGTGAATATGGATCATTTTGTGAATTCATTACCTGTTTGTAATAGTACTGGGTTAAATATTCATGA
>NC_060178.1:107231171-107278671 GCF_021184085.1 Oncorhynchus gorbuscha | reverse complement strand
TGTAGGAGAGATCCACACTAGTCCTAATTGAGACTCATATGTAGGAGAGATCCACACTAGTCCTAATTGAGACTCATATGTAGGAGAGATCCACACTAGTCCTAATTGAGACTCATATGTAGGAGAGATCCACACTAGTCCTAATTGAGACTCATATGTAGGAGAGATCCACACTAGTCCTAATTGAGACTCATATGTAGGAGAGATCCACACTAGTCCTAATTGAGACTCATATGTAGGAGAGATCCACACTAATTGAGACTCATCTGTAGGAGAGATCCACACTAGTCCTAATTGAGACTCATCTGTAGGAGAGATCCACACTAGTCCTAATTGAGACTCATATGTAGGAGAGATCCACACTAGTCCTAATTGAGACTCATCTGTAGGAGAGATCCACACTAGTCCTAATTGAGACTCATCTGTAGGAGAGATCCACACTAGTCCTAATTGAGACTCATATGTAGGAGAGATCCACACTAGTCCTAATTGAGACTCATCTGTAGGAGAGATCCACAGTAGTCCTAATTGAGACTCGTCTGCAGGAGAGATCCACACTAGTCCTAATTGAGTCTCATCTCTCAGAGGCATGCCGGACTATCAGGGTATTCAATACTATCGACGCAGCACTATCGCCGGCCTAAGGTGTTACTGAACATTGAGAAAATGAGCCTGAACCATCATTGTCATCTAAGAAATGATCACTGTCACCCTAAGAACCATCACTGTCACCCTAAGAGTCACCCTAAGATCCACCTGGCTTAACTGGTGCCTCGAGAGACACTACCACTCTCATTGTCACTCAATGCCTAGGTTTACCTCCACTGTACTCACATCCTACCATACCCTTGTCTGTACATTATGCCCTGAATCTATGCTGCCACGCCCAGAAATCTGCTCTTTTAATTCTCTGTTCCCAACACACTACACGACCAGATCATATAGCCTTTAGCCGTACCCTTATCCTACTCCTCCTCTGTTCCTCTGGTGATGTAGAAGTTAACCCAGACCTTATAGGCCCCAGCACCACACCTATTCCCAGGCACTCTCATTTGTTGACTTCTGTATCCGTAAAAGCCTTGGTTTCATGCATGTTAACATCGGAAGCCTCTTCTCGAAGTTTGTTTTATTTACTGCTTTAGCACACTCCGTCAACCCTGATGTCCTAGCTGTATCTGAATCCTGGTTTAGGAAGGCCACCAAAAATTCTGACATTTCCATCCCCAACTACAACATTTTCCGACAACATAGAACTGCCAAAGGTGACGGAGTTTCAATCTACTGCAGAGATAGCCTGCAGAGCTCTGTCATATTATCCAGGTCTGTGCCCAGACAATTCAAGCTTCTATTTTTTTAAATCCACCTCTCCAGAAATAAGTCTATCATCGTTACCGCTTGTTATAGACCCCCTTCAGCTTCCAGCTGTGCCCTGGACACCATATGTGAATTGATTGCCCCCCATCTATCTTCAGAGTTCGTACTGTTATGTGACCTAAACTGGGATATGCTTAACACCCCGGCCGTCCTACAATCTAAGCTAGATGCCCTCAATCTCACACAAATAATCAAGGAACCTACCAGGTACAACCCTAAATCCGTAACCATGGGCACCCTCATAAATATCCTCCTGACCAACTAGCCATTCTAAATACAACTCTGCTGTCTTCAACCAGGATCTCAGCGATCACTGCCTCATTGCCTGCATGTATCTATAGAAGGGTTGTGTCCAGTAGGTATAAACAGAAGACAACTCAACATGTATCTATAGAAGGGTTGTGTCCAGTAGGTATAAACAGAAGACAACTCAACATGTATCTATAGAAGGGTTGCGTCCAGTAGGTATAAACAGTAGACAACTCAACATGTATCTATAGAAGGGTTGTGTCCAGTAGGTATAAACAGAAGACAACTCAACATGTATCTATAGAAGGGTTGTGTCCAGTAGGTATGAACAGTAGACAACTCAACATGTATCTATAGAAGGGTTGTGTCCAGTAGGTAAACACAGAAGACAACTCAACATGTATCTATAGAAGGGTTGTGTCCAGTAGGTATAAACAGAAGACAACTCAACATGTATCTATAGAAGTGTTGTGTCCAGTAGGTATAAACAGAAGACAACTCAACATGTATCTATAGAAGGGTTGTGTCCAGTAGGTATATACAGAAGACAACTCAACATGTATCTATAGAAGGGTTGTGTCCAGTAGGTATAACACAGAAGACAACTCAACATGTATCTATAGAAGTGTTGTGTCCAGTAGGTAAACACAGAAGACAACTCAACATGTATCTATAGAAGGGTTGTGTCCAGTAGGTATAAACAGAAGACAACTCAACATGTATCTATAGAAGTGTTGTGTCCAGTAGGTATAAACAGAAGACAACTCAACATGTATCTATAGAAGGGTTGTGTCCAGTAGGTATATACAGAAGACAACTCAACATGTATCTATAGAAGGGTTGTGTCCAGTAGGTATAACACAGAAGACAACTCAACATGTATCTATAGAAGTGTTGTGTCCAGTAGGTATAAACAGAAGACAACTCAACATGTATCTATAGAAGGGTTGTGTCCAGTAGGTATAAACAGAACACAACTCAACATGTATCTATAGAAGGGTTGTGTCCAGTAGGTAT
This sequence comes from Oncorhynchus gorbuscha, assembly GCF_021184085.1. Lineage (NCBI taxonomy): Eukaryota > Metazoa > Chordata > Actinopteri > Salmoniformes > Salmonidae > Oncorhynchus > Oncorhynchus gorbuscha. The sequence continues at coordinate 107,276,031 of NC_060178.1, read as the reverse complement.
AAACAGTAGACAACTCAACATGTATCTATAGAAGGGTTGTGTCCAGTAGCTATAAAACAGAAGAAACCTCTATAAAACAGAGCCTATAATATCTACATCTGGGAGGTACTATCTAGTACTATCTGAACTTTTCCTATAAGAACAGAGCCACCCCTAGCCTTTTGGCGGCCCTAAGCAATATTTGGTTGGGGGGCCCCTCTCACCTCCCTGGGCAAAACATTTTAGTGCCCCCCTTCTTGGCAGTGGATTTTGTTGTTGCAGTGTTAAAGTTACCTTTCTGCAATTCTACACATTTTGCCATGACTTACAGTATGCCATGTTAATGATATCTGAGTGAGTGACTAACCAAATCAATAGGGTCCCCTGGGGGTTAAGGGCCCTGGGCACATGCCATGTTAATGATATCTGAGTGAGTGACTAATGTGACGACCCTCCCACTCTGTCTGCCGTATTCTGTCTTTGTTCTTGTTGCAACTTGATTTTAGCACGCTCCATATCTTGTTTAAATGCCAATTCCTTTTCATATTTCACACGATCATGCTCTAGCTTCTCACGATCATGCTGCCGATCATGCTCTAGCTTCTCACGATCATGCTCTAGCTGTAACAAAAGCAGTTCTTTCTGCTGTTCAAAAAGAAGGCTACTAGGACTAACCGATGGAATGGCCATTGTAACGTTATGGGGAGACAACAAATCCTCAGCAGAGGCTGGCCCGGTGGTAACTTCAAGAATACCACTCTCCATCAGATTGGCTTTCAATATCAACCTAATAGAATTCTTTAGACGTTTATCACTAATCTCAACCTTGTAGTGTTCCGCGACCTTCAACAGCTGTTCTTTAGTACCTAAATCTAACAATTCCTCTGATGGAGAGCGAATGAACTTATCTACATAAGACGCCATAATCACACAAAAAAATTCTCGCTCTTCCCTTCTGCTGAGCACACCAGAACACAACCCGAGAATTGACAATCACCCTGAGCACCACAGAAGAGAGATGAGATATGGAGCTTCCCCAAAACCTACAATAACTCAACCCTAGTCTTCGTGCAGATTTGCGGTGGGAATTTACGCACTGTAGCCCGCTGGCAAGGAAATAGAACTCCCCAGCATGCTGGCAAATTCCACCAAGCCACGGATGTGCCCCGAGACAACTGCTCAGTCCACAGACACCACACAAAAATAACAAACATTAACCATGCCCAACATATTCCAAAAAATGAAACACGTCGCTAAACCTATCAGGGGAAAAAGGCTATAGCTCCGGGTAGCAAGTTCCACTACCCTACCCAAATCTCCCACCGAGGTACACAGCAGATTACTCACTTCAGACTGACGTCCCAACAGAAAGTAGAACAAGAGTTCAGGCTAGGCAGGGCCTGGAAACTAACCATTATACTCTCTCCAACGCAGCACACAAACCAAACAACAAAGGCAACCAATACTGGGCCGATCACACTCAAACACCATATTCAAACTAAACACGTACCTCCACGGTCTCCCAAACCAATAGTTCAAAGATCCCGGATGAGCCCCCACTCTTTCCGAATACGGGGTTTTGCAAAGACACTTTTGTGAGTCAACACATACTCGTCCGCCAAAACCGCAGCTTCAGCAACATTCTTTACTTTCTGTTCATTAATATAAGTGGCAATACGATCAGGAATTGTGTCCTTAAATTGCTCTAACATAATCAGATCACACAGCCCTTGGAAAGTCACAACTGCAGAGGCAGAACACCAGCGATTAAACTGTAAAGATAACTGTCGCGCAAACTGGCTGCGGGTCGCCTCACAATCAATCTGGCAAAATGTGAGTTTGCTCAGGCGACCGTTACATACCTTGGAAAAGTGGTTGGGCAGGGTGAAGTGCGTCCTGTTCGGGCTAAAGTGGTGGCTATTGATGCTTTTCCACCACCAACTACTAAAAAGGAACTGATGCGTTTCTTGGGCATGATTGGTTATTACCGTAGTTTTTGTAATAACTTCTCTACTGTGGTCGCTCCCTTGACAGATATGCTGAAAGCTAAGGCTGTTTACGTTTGGTCTACTCGTTGTCAACACGCTTTTGAAGATTCAAAGAGGTTGCTTACCTCAACTCCAGTGCTGGCTGCTCCTCGCATGGATTTGTCATTTACCTTGCAGGTGGATGCTAGTCATGTGGGGGCAGGTGCAGTTTTGCTGCAAGCAGATGTGTCAATTTGGGACGCAGAGGCCTGTGTCAATTTGGGACGCAGAGGCCTGTGTCAATTTGGGACGCAGAGGCCTGTGTCAATTTGGGACGCAGAGGCCTGTGTCAATTTGGGACGCGGGAGGCCTGTGTCAATTTGGGACGCGGGAGGCCTGTGTCAATTTGGGACGCGGGAGGCCTGTGTCAATTTGGGACGCGGGAGGCCTGTGTCAATTTGGGACGCGGGAGGCCTGTGTCAATTTGGGACGCGGGAGGCCTGTGTCAATTTGGGACGCGGGAGGCCTGTGTCAATTTGGGACGCGGGAGGCCTGTGTCAATTTGGGACGCGGGAGGCCTGTGTCAATTTGGGACGCGGGAGGCCTGTGTCAATTTGGGACGCGGGAGGCCTGTGTCAATTTGGGACGCGGGAGGCCTGTGTCAATTTGGGACGCGGGAGGCCTGTGTCAATTTGGGACGCGGGAGACCTGTGTCAATTTGGGACGCGGGAGGATGGTATGTTGTTCCGGGGTCCTTGTTGGTCCCCGGTTTTATGGGGGGGAATGTGACGACCCTCCCACTCTGTCTGCCGTATTCTGTCTTTGTTCTTGTTTCCTTATTAGGATGCCGGTGGGCGGAGTTGGGAGGGTCGTCAGCTACATGGGAAACACCTGGGCCAGGTGTCTCCCAGGATAAATAGACCTCTTCCACATTCATGGAGGAGACTCTCTCCATGCAGACACCTGTTGTAGATTGTGGTGTGGTTCTTGGTGGCCTTTTGTTTGTTTGCTTTGGCACCTTTCAACACCCTGCATTATCACATTCATGCATGCAAAACACTCACTTACACTACGGACTACTGATTACACACACCATTGGATATTTTCCTTAGTTGCTTTAGTTAATAAATATATCTTTTGTTACTCCTTATCTCCACGTTGTCTCCCTTTGTTACGGGCTTTGAGCCGGTTCGTGACACTAACCAAATCAATAGGGGCCCCCTGGGGGTTAGGGGCCCTGGGCACATGCCATGTTAATGATATCTGATTGAGTGACTAACCAAATCAATGGGGGACACTGGGGGTTAGGGGCCCGGGGCACATGCCATGTTAATGATATCTGAGTGAGTGACTAACCAAATCAATAGGGGCCCCCTGGGGGTTAGGGGCCCTGGGCTCATGCCATGTTAATGATATCTGAGTGAGTGACTAACCAAATCAATAGGGGCCCCTGGGGGTTAGGGGCCCTGGGCACATGCCATGTTAATGATATCTGAGTGAGTGACTAACCAAATCAATAGGGGCCCCTGGGGGTTAGGGGCCCTGGGCACATGCCATGTTAATGATATCTGAGTGAGTGACTAACCAAATCAATAGGGGCCCCCTGGGGTTAGGGGCCCTGGGCTCATGCCATGTTAATGATATCTGAGTGAGTGACTAACCAAATCAATAGGGGCCCCTGGGGGTTAGGGGCCCTGGGCACATGCCATGTTAATGATATCTGAGTGAGTGACTAACCAAATCAATAGGGGCCCCCTGGGGGTTAGGGGCCCTGGGCACATGCCATGTTAATGATATCTGAGTGAGTGACTAACCAAATCAACAGGGGCCCCCTGGGGGTTAGGCGACCTGGGCACATGCCATGTGTGCCTGGTCGGTCATTTGGTAGCTGTCTAGCAGTGATGGGGAAGCTACTCTGAAAATCTAGTTTACCATTTACCAAGCTACAAATTACTTCACATTGGAAGAAGCTAAGCTAAACTAAAGCTACCCTTATGAATTTTTGTTTTACTAAACTAAAGCTACCCTTATGAAAAATATAGTTTACTAAACTAAAGCTACCCTTATGAAAAATATAGTTTACTAAACTAAAGCTACCCTTGTGAAAAATATAGTTTACTAAACTAAAGCTACCCTTATGAAAAATATAGTTTACTAAACTAAAGCTACCCTTATGAAAAATATAGTTTACTAAACTAAAGCTACCCTTATGAAAAATATAGTTTACTAAACTAAAGCTACCCTTATGAAAAATATAGTTTACTAAACTTCAGTTACTTATAAAAAAAGTAGTTCACTTCATCCAAACTACTGCGTGAAGAATTATCATCTAACTCTGAAACGTCATAGACTATATATGGCCAGAACAGATCACTGTGGAGTCAGATGTCAACAGAATGTGTAATTTAGCCTATTAAACACAAAAAGTGAGAATTAGGCAGGTCTGATACCGAAAAAGAAAGGACCTTCTTACTTACTTCACCCATATTTTATTTGACAAAAAAAGAGTATTATTTCGTTCTAGGAGTTAGCTACTCTACAAGGGAAAAACATAATGAACTACTGAAAACACTACCAAGATTTCATATCGTTCAACTACCACCAAGCTACTGCAAAATGTAATTACATTTTCTAGTTGAAGTAAATGTAGTTCACTCCTCCCCAACACCGCTGACTAGACCAACTTGACTAGCCATCTATAAAATGTTAGCTGATGTGCTAATTGAGTGAATGACAGTGACTGACATAAAAAGTGGAACACTGCTGATGTTCAACCATATTTAGACATTTCACCTCGTTTATTCTACTTTTCTTACTCTCAGCAGGAAATTAGTTCCTAAAAAAAAATTTTTACGCAGACTACACAGCGCCTTCAATTATAAATCCCTTGTTTGAATATTTCCTGTTAAAACGTTGTCAAATGTTTTGCAACAGCTGCCCTAATGAACATTTCTAATTTACACTCTACTGCTTCCTGCTGCCTTTTAGTAACCAACTGGACTTTGTTGATATGGAATGATTCTGTTATTTGACCCATTCTACTATGTTCATGCACTGACACTCTGATTAAACTTGTGATAATGAGAATTCAAACCAGATAGACAGAAAGATGGTGCTCATCTTCCGTCACTGTCACCGCCATGCTCAATAGGTTCAATTATCTTTAGCATCACCTCAGCTGCTGACCGTTACGGTTCTCCCACATTTCTTTCTGTACTCTCTGACACCTTAATAACTCATTAGGCCTCACAAATGGCACCCTATTGCCTATTTAGTGCACTACTTTGGACCAGAGCCCATATAATGTGCAATATCAGACGTACCCACATAGTTATAGGATACAACATCGTAGGAAAAAGGGAGGACAAGGAGGATGTCAGTGTCCTGATAGTACCCCTGTCATGTGATGTGCCAGCTAGCCTCAGTGTCCTGATAGTACCCCTGTCATGTGATGTACCAGCTAGCCTCATTGTCCTGATTGTACCCCTGTCATGTGATGTACCAGCTAGCCTCATTGTCCTGATAGTACCCCTGTCATGTGATGTCCCAGCTAGCCTAGGTGTCCTGCTAGTACCCCTGTCATGTGATGTACCAGCTAGCCTCAGTGTCCTGATTGTACCCCTGTCATGTGACGTACCAGCTAGCCTAGGTATCCTGCTAGTACCCCTGTCATGTGATGTACCAGCTAGCCTCAGTGTCCTGATTGTACCCCTGTCATGTGACGTACCAGCTAGCCTCAGTGTCCTGATTGTACCCCTGTCATGTGACGTACCAGCTAGCCTCAGTGTCCTGATAGTACCCCTGTCATGTGATGTACCAGCTAGCCTCAGTGTCCTGATTGTACCCCTGTCATATGACGTACCAGCTAGCCTAGGTGTCCTGCTAGTACCCCTGTCATGTGATGTACCAGCTAGCCTCAGTGTCCTGATTGTACCCCTGTCATGTGATGTCCCAGCTAGCCTCAATGTCCTGAGAGTACCCCTGTCATGTGACGTACCAGCTAGCCTCAGTGTCCTGAGAGTACCCCTGTCATGTTATGTACCAGCTAGCCTCAGTGTCCTGATTGTACCCCTGTCATGTGATGTCCCAGCTAGCCTCAATGTCCTGAGAGTACCCCTTTCATGTGACGTACCAGCTAGCCTCAGTGTCCTGAGAGTACCCCTGTCATGTGATGTACCAGCTAGCCTCAGTGTCCTGCTAGTACCCCTGTCATGTGTTGTACCAGCTAGCCTCAGTGTCCTGAGAGTACCTCTGTCATGTGATATACCAGCTAGCCTCAGTGTCCTGAGAGTACCCCTGTCATGTGACGTACCAGCTAGCCTCAGTGTCCTGAGAGTACCCCTGTCATGTGATGTACCAGCTAGTCTCAGTTTCCTGATAGTACCCCTTTCATGTGAGACTACTGGGACTACTGTTTCAACATGATTTGTGATTGACTAAGGAGACACGGAGGACTGGCATCTCTCAACCAATAGTGGTGCTGTGCATATTAAATAACGCCCTCACTGACACGCACATGCACACCCTCACGGACACACAAACGCACACGCACACAGTCACAGACACACAGACAGCCTCTCTTCCTCTCCCTCCTGCTGCTTGTCTCTCAGTGTGACTCAGTGCTCCTTCTCATCACAGACAGATGGCCATTACCTACAGTGCTTTAGCAAAAGGCCTGCAGTCATTTTCATGGAACCCCCGGGTGTTGAAGCTAACCACGAGGTATGTGAGAGAGTCAGAGAGTGAGAGACGGGGATAGAAATCGAGAAAGGCAGAGTCACAATGAGGCCCTCCTACTGCCCCGGAAACAAACACACCACCCCCCTCTTATGGTCCACTTGTTCCGGTGACCATAACAGGAATGAAAGCGTTGTGTACCGGGTCAGTCAGAGGCAGTGGGACAAAACCTCTTGAACGTAGCGGATGCGTTGATCATGTTGTATAGGTCCAGTGGTCTGTGTTGATGTTGATGTTGGCCTCGGCTAGAAGGTTTTTAATGGCTCCTGTACCCTGAGAAAAGAGAAAGGTGGCTGACCAGCTGGCTGGACAAACTTGTATTGTGTTACTCCTGGACAGAGAAACCATTTGTCTCTGCTTCTCTCTACAGGTCTAAGTTGACGGTACTGTGTGCCTCAGCCAGACTTGATCTCAAATCCAAAATGTTGGAGTATAAAGCCGTATTTCAAATACTGTATTAGCTTCACTGTCCACATACATACGTAGAGGTGTGTATACTTTTAGTGGGATGGTACCGGAATGGTTGCATTTTTCGTAGCAAGGAAAATTGGTGGACTTCATGGAAAATACTCAAACTGCAGCACACACCATACCATCTCCCTGTGGGCCACCATAATGACACCGTTCTTCAACGGGTCGTTCAGTGCCGTTTCTGTTGAATTAAACATTCAACACCATTCTGTCACGCTGAAGGCATCCAGGGATAGTGTTGTGTCTGAAGGCACCAGGGGTAGTGTTGTGTCTGAAGGCACCAGGGATAGTGTTGTGTCTGAAGGCACCAGGGGTAGTGTTGTGTCTGAAGGCATCCAGGGGTAGTGTTGTGTCTGAAGGCACCAGGGGTAGTGTTGTGTCTGAAGGCACCAGGGGTAGTGTTGTGTCTGAAGGCACCAGGGGTAGTGTTGTGTCTGAAGGCACCAGGGGTAGTGTTGTGTCTGAAGGCACCAGGGGTAGTGTTGTGTCTGAAGGCACCAGGGGTAGTGTTGTGTCTGAAGGCACCAGGGGTAGTGTTGTGTCTGAAGGCATCCAGGGATAGTGTTGTGTCTGAAGGCACCAGGGGTAGTGTTGTGTCTGAAGGCACCAGGGGTAGTGTTGTGTCTGAAGGCACCAGGGGTAGTGTTGTGTCTGAAGGCACCAGGGGTAGTGTTGTGTCTGAAGGCACCAGGGATAGTGTTGTGTCTGAAGGCACCAGGGGTAGTGTTGTGTCTGAAGGCACCAGGGTAGTGTTGTGTCTGAAGGCACCAGGGGTAGTGTTGTGTCTGAAGGCACCAGGGGTAGTGTTGTGTCTGAAGGCACCAGGGGTAGTGTTGTGTCTGAAGGCACCAGGGATAGTGTTGTGTCTGAAGGCACCAGGGGTAGTGTTGTGTCTGAAGGCACCAGGGGTAGTGTTGTGTCTGAAGGCACCAGGGGTAGTGTTGTGTCTGAAGGCACCAGGGGTAGTGTTGTGTCTGAAGGCACCAGGGGTAGTGTTGTGTCTGAAGGCACCAGGGGTAGTGTTGTGTCTGAAGGCACCAGGGGTAGTGTTGTGTCTGAAGGCACCAAGGCACCAGGGGTAGTGTTGTGTCTGAAGGCACCAGGGGTAGTGTTGTGTCTGAAGGCACCAGGGGTAGTGTTGTGTCTGAAGGCACCAGGGGTAGTGTTGTGTCTGAAGGCACCAGTGGTGTCTGAAGGCACCAGGGGTAGTGTTGTGTCTGAAGGCACCAGGGGTAGTGTTGTGTCTGAAGGCACCAGGGTAGTGTTGTGTCTGAAGGCACCAGGGGTAGTGTTGTGTCTGAAGGCACCAGGGGTAGTGTTGTGTCTGAAGGCACCAGGGATAGTGTTGTGTCTGAAGGCACCAGGGGTAGTGTTGTGTCTGAAGGCACCAGGGTAGTGTTGTGTCTGAAGGCACCAGGGGTAGTGTTGTGTCTGAAGGCACCAGGGGTAGTGTTGTGTCTGAAGGCACCAGGGGTAGTGTTGTGTCTGAAGGCACCAGGGGTAGTGTTGTGTCTGAAGGCACCAGGGGTAGTGTTGTGTCTGAAGGCACCAGGGGTAGTGTTGTGTCTGAAGGCACCAGGGGTAGTGTTGTGTCTGAAGGCACCAGGGGTAGTGTTGTGTCTGAAGGCACCAGGGGTAGTGTTGTGTCTGAAGGCACCAGGGGTAGTGTTGTGTCTGAAGGCACCAGGGGTAGTGTTGTGTCTGAAGGCACCAGGGGTAGTGTTGTGTCTGAAGGCACCAGGGGTAGTGTTGTGTCTGAAGGCACCAGGGGTAGTGTTGTGTCTGAAGGCACCAGGGGTAGTGTTGTGTCTGAAGGCACCAGGGGAAGGCACCAGGGGTAGTGTTGTGTCTGAAGGCACCAGGGTGTTGTGTCTGAAGGCACCAGGGGTAGTGTTGTGTCTGAAGGCACCAGGGGTAGTGTTGTGTCTGAAGGCACCAGGGGTAGTGTTGTGTTGTGTCTGAAGGCACCAGGGGTAGTGTTGTGTCTGAAGGCACCAGGGGTAGTGTTGTGTCTGAAGGCACCAGGGATAGTGTTGTGTCTGAAGGCACCAGGGGTAGTGTTGTGTCTGAAGGCACCAGGGGTAGTGTTGTGTCTGAAGGCACCAGGGGTAGTGTTGTGTCTGAAGGCACCAGGGATAGTGTTGTGTCTGAAGGCACCAGGGGTAGTGTTGTGTCTGAAGGCACCAGGGGGTAGTGTTGTGTCTGAAGGCACCAGGGATAGTGTTGTGTCTGAAGGCACCAGGGGTAGTGTTGTGTCTGAAGGCACCAGGGGTAGTGTTGTGTCTGAAGGCACCAGGGGTAGTGTTGTGTCTGAAGGCACCAGGGGTAGTGTTGTGTCTGAAGGCACCAGGGGTAGTGTTGTGTCTGAAGGCACCAGGGGTAGTGTTGTGTCTGAAGGCACCAGGGATAGTGTTGTGTCTGAAGGCACCAGGGGTAGTGTTGTGTCTGAAGGCACCAGGGGTAGTGTTGTGTCTGAAGGCACCAGGGGTAGTGTTGTGTCTGAAGGCACCAGGGGTAGTGTTGTGTCTGAAGGCACCAGGGGGGGCACCAGGGGTAGTGTTGTGTCTGAAGGCACCAGGGGTAGTGTTGTGTCTGAAGGCACCAGGGTAGTGTTGTGTCTGAAGGCACCAGGGATAGTGTTGTGTCTGAAGGCACCAGGGTAGTGTTGTGTCTGAAGGCACCAGGGTAGTGTTGTGTCTGAAGGCACCAGGGGTAGTGTTGTGTCTGAAGGCACCAGGGGTAGTGTTGTGTCTGAAGGCACCAGGGGTAGTGTTGTGTCTGAAGGCACCAGGGATAGTGTTGTGTCTGAAGGCACCAGGGATAATGTTGTGGCAGGATGTTTATTTAAGAGGACAGGATGAAGGCACCAGGGATAGTGCTGTGGCAGGGTGTTTATTTAAGAGGACAGGATGGGACACATTTTGACAGGTGTGGGGATTGTGTGTGTGTGTGTGTGCTTGCATGCATATGAGAAAGAGAGAGAGAGAGAGAGAGAGAGAGAGAGAGAGAGAGAGAGAGAGAGAGAGAGAGAGAGAGAGAGAGAGAGAGAGAGAGAGAGAGAGAAAGAGAGAGAGAAAGAGCGAGAGAGAGAGAGATATATAGAGAGAGATACCAGTAGATTTGACACACAACCAATAGAATAGACACACTGCCACACATCCAGTAGGATAGGCACACATTCAGTAGGATAGGCACACATCCAGTAGGATAGACACACACCCAGTAGGGCTGACTCACATCCAGTAGGATAGACACACATCCAGTAGGATAGACACACCATCCCACATCCAGTAGGGCTGACTCACATCCAGTAGGATAGACACACCGACTCACATCCAGTAGGGCTGACTCACATCCAGTAGGATAGACAGACATCCAGTAGGGCTGACACACATCCAGTAGGGTTGACACACATCCAGTAGGATAGACACACATCCAATAGGGCTCACACACGCCCAGTAGGATAGACACACATCCAGTAGGGCTGACACACATCCAGTAGGGCTGACTCACATCCAGTAGGATAGACACACATCCAATAGGGCTCACCCACGTCCAGTAGGATTGACACACATCCAGTATGGCTGACACACATCCAGTAGGGTTGACACACATCCAGTAGGTTAGACACACTGACTCACATCCAGTAGGGCTGACTCACATCCAGTAGGATAGACAGACATCCAGTAGGGCTGACACACATCCAGTAGGGTTGACACACATCCAGTAGGATAGACACACATCCAATAGGGCTCACACACGCCCAGTAGGATAGACACACATCCAGTAGGGCTGACACACATCCAGTAGGGCTGACTCACATCCAGTAGGATAGACACACATCCAATAGGGCTCACACACGTCCAGTAGGATTGACACACATCCAGTAGGGCTGACACACATCCAGTAGGGTTGACACACATCCAGTAGGTTAGACACACTGACTCACATCCAGTAGGGCTGACTCACATCCAGTAGGATAGACACACATCCAGTAGGGCTGACACACATCCAGTAGGGTTGACACACATCCAGTAGGTTAGACACACTGACTCACATCCAGTAGGGCTGACTCACATCCAGTAGGATAGACACACATCCAGTAGGGCTGACACACATCCAGTAGGGCTGACTCACATCCAGTAGGGCTGACACACATCCAGTAGGGCTGACACACATCCAGTAGGGCTGACACACATCCAGTAGGATAGACACACATCCAGTAGGGCTGACTCACATCCAGTAGGGCTGACACACATCCAATAGGGCTGACTCACATCCAGTAGGATAGACACACATCCAATAGGGCTCACACACGTCCAGTAGGATAGACACACATCCAGTAGGGCTGACACACATCCAGTAGGATAGACAAACACCCAGTAGGGCTGACACACATACAGTAGGATAGACACACATCCAATAGGGCTGACACAAATCCAGTAGGATAGACACACATCCAGTAGGGCTGACTCACATCCAGTAGGATTGACACACATCCAATAGGGCTCACACACGTCCAGTAGGATAGACACACATCCAGTAGGGCTGACACACATCCAGTAGGGTTGACTCACATCCAGAAGGGCTGACTCACATACAGTAGGGTTGACACACATCCAGTAGGGCTGACACACATCCAGTAGGGCTGACTCACATACAGTAGGGTTGACACACATCCAGTAGGGCTAAACACATCCATTAGGGCTGACACGCATCCAGTAAGGCTGACTCACATCCAGTAGAATTGACACACATCCAGTAGGTTTGACACAAATCCAATAGGCTTGACAAACATCCAGTAGGGCTGACACACATCCAGTAAGGCTGACTCACATCCAGTAGAATTGACACACATCCAGTAGTATTAACACACATCCAGAAGGTAATAGTCCTATCTGATAATAAGGTAGAAGGTAATAGTCGTATCTGATAATAAGGTAGGAGGTTATAGTTCTATCCTATAATACGGTAGAAGGTAATAGTCCTATCTGATAATACGGTAGAATGTAATAGTCCTATCTGATAATAAGGTAGAATGTAATAGTCCTATCTGATAATAAGGTAGCTTCACGGTGAACAACACTCAACACCACTCACTGACTCACTCAATCCCTCCCTCCTTTCACTACTAGAGCTCTAGACAGAAATATGAGAGTTCTGCTTCTCTAAATTGTAGCTTGCCTAACATATGTCTCTCTGTGATTGGAGTCCCCTCTCCCTCTCCCTTAGAGAAGTCTGTAGCATGCTCAGTTTGTGTGTGTGGCGGCATGCTCAGTGGGTGTGTGTGTGTTTGTTTGTGTGTGGCTAAAGGGAGAAGAGATACAAGGAGGGAGAGAGAGAGGGTGGGAGGTGGAGAGAATGAAAGAAAGAGGGGAGGAGGAGAGAAACAAGGAGAGAAACAAGGAGAGAGAGAGAGAGAGAGAGAGAGAGAGAGAGAGAGAGAGAGAGAGAGAGAGAGAGAGAGAGAGAGAGAGAGAGAGAGAGAGAGAGGGTCTCTCTCTCTCTCTCTCCTTGTTTCTCTCCTCCTCCCCTCTTTCTTTCATTCTCTCCACCTCCCACCCTCTCTCTCTCCCTCCTTGTATCTCTTCTCCCTTTGCCTTTAGCCTCTGCAGTGCTCAGTCTGCCCCTGTTTGGGTCTGTCTGTCAGTGGGAGAGAGATGCTGTTATGGAGATGTGATTCATGGAGTACTCTGCCTATCCCCTCACACTGTGCAACCCACACACACAAACAAACACACACACACCCACTGAGCATGCCACCACACACACAAACTGAGCGCGAGGAGGTGGAGAGAAAGAAAGAAAGAGAGGAAGAGAGAGAGAGAGAGACGGAGACAAAGGGGGGGGAAAGAGGTACTATAAAGAGAGAGAGAGAGAGAGAGAGAGAGAGAGAGAGAGAGAGAGAGAGAGAGAGAGAGAGAGAGAGAGAGAGAGAGAGACGGAGAGAAAGGGGGAAAGAGGTACTATAGAAGAGAGAGAGAGAGAGAGAGAGAGAGAGAGAGAGAGAGAGAGAGAGAGAGAGAGAGAGAGAGAGAGAGAGAGAGAGAGAGAGAGAGAGAGTGGGTGGTGGAGAGAAAGAAAGAGGGGGAGAGAGACAAGAAAGAGAGAGAGAGGGGTGGGAGGTGAAGAGAATGAAAGAAAGAGGGGAGGAGGAGAGAAACAAGGAGAGAGAGACAGAGAGAGAGAGTGGGTGGGGGTGGGAGGTGAGAGAGAAGAGAGAGAGAGAGAGAGAGAGAGAGAGAGAGAGAGAGAGAGAGAGAGAGAGAGAGAGAGAGAGAGAGAGAGAGAGAGAGAGAGAGAGAAGAGAGATAAAGAGAGATAAAGAGAGAGAGAGAGGAGGGAGAGAGAGGTAAATGTATAGAGAGAGGGAGAAGGAGGTAGAGAGAGAGAGAGAGAGAGAGAGAGAGAGAGAGAGAGAGAGAGAGAGAGAGAGAGAGAGAGAGAGAGAGAGAGAGAGAGAGAGAGAGAGAGAGAGAGAGAGAGAGAGAGAGAGGGATGGTGGAGAGAAAGAAAGAGAGGAGGAGAGACAAGGAGAGAGAGAGAGAGACCGTGAGAGAGAGGGAGTGGGAGTGGGAGGTGGAGAGAAAGAAAGAGAGAGAGAGAGAGAGAGAGAGAGAGAGAGAGAGAGAGAGAGAGAGAGAGAGAGAGAGGGTGGAAGGTGGAGAGGGACAAGGAGAGAGACAAGGAGAGAGACAAGGAGAGAGAAAGAGAGAGGGTGGAAGGTGGAGAGAAAGAAAGAGAGGAGGAGAGAGACAAGGAGAGAGAAAGAGAGGGTGGGAGGTGGAGAGAAAGAAAGAGAGGAGGAGAGAGACAAGGAGAGAGAGAGAGGGTGGGAGGTGGAGAGAATGAAAGAAAGAGGGGAGGAGGAGAGAAACAAGGAGAGAGAGACAGAGAGAGAGAGAGAGTGGGTGGGAGGTGGAGAGAAAGAAAGAAAGAGAGGAAGAGAGAGAGAGCGAGAGAGAGAGAGAGAGACTGAGACAAAGGGGGGAAAGAGGTACAAAATAAATGGAGAGGGAGAGAGAGAGAGAGAGAGAGAGAGAGAGAGAGAGAGAGAGAGAGAGAGAGAGAGAGAGAGAGAGAGGAGGGAGAGTGAGGTAAATGTATAGAGAGAGGGAGAAGGAGGGGGAGAGAGAGAGAGAGAGAGAGAGAGGGAGAGTGAGGTAAATGTATAGAGAGAGGGAGAAGGAGGGAGAGGAGAGAGAGAGAGAGAGAGAGAGAGAGAGAGAGAGAGAGAGAGAGAGAGAGAGAGAGAGAGAGAGAGAGAGAGAGAGAGAGAGAGGGTGGAAGGTGGAGAGGGACAAGGAGAGAGACAAGGAGAGAGACAAGGAGAGAGAAAGAGAGAGGGTGGAAGGTGGAGAGAAAGAAAGAGAGGAGGAGAGAGACAAGGAGAGAGAAAGAGAGGGTGGGAGGTGGAGAGAAAGAAAGAGAGGAGGAGAGAGACAAGGAGAGAGAGAGAGGGTGGGAGGTGGAGAGAATGAAAGAAAGAGGGGAGGAGGAGAGAAACAAGGAGAGAGAGACAGAGAGAGAGAGAGAGTGGGTGGGAGGTGGAGAGAAAGAAAGAAAGAGAGGAAGAGAGAGAGAGCGAGAGAGAGAGAGAGAGACTGAGACAAAGGGGGGGAAAGAGGTACAAAATAAATGGAAGGAGAGAGGGAGAGGAGAGAGAGAGAGAGAGAGAGAGAGAGAGAGAGAGAGAGAGAGAGAGAGAGAGAGAGAGAGAGAGAGAGAGGAGGGAGAGTGAGGTAAATGTATAGAGAGAGGGAGAAGGAGGGAGAGAGAGAGAGAGAGAGAGAGAGAGAGGAGGGAGAGTGAGGTAAATGTATAGAGAGAGGGAGAAGGAGGGAGAGAGAGAGAGAGAGAGAGAGAGAGAGGTAGAGAGAGAAGAAAGAGAGGGAGAGAGATAGAGAGGGAGAAGGAGGGAGAGAGATAGAGAGGGAGAAGGAGGGAGAGAGAGAGAGAGGGAGATATATTGAATAGACCGTAGTCTCCAGTTGTGCTGGTCCCCTCCCTGCCTTGTGCACCACTGGGCTCCACGTTACTGTTCATTTAGCACTACAGTATGTGAAGAGACATCAAACACAGGTATCCTGGGACAAGGCCTTACGGATGGTTACGACTATTTTACAAGAGAGGCCTGAATCGATAAACTATATGGTGAGGTTATATGTTTATTTTATTTTGCATTAATAACATTCATACAGTATAAACTATTCACAAGTCAATTAATGTTCACAATCAATTTATCCACAGAGGCTTCTCCCCTGTAATATATGAATAGGCCAGTCCATCTGTTCATGTATGGCAATTGTCTGCTTGTTTTGTTATGAATAGCTCATAACCCTCCCAACCAATCAGTGACTAGATCACATTAAAAGATAGGAACATCATAATGACTGTTGTTAAAGCACCATTTGGGAGAGAGACAGAGACAGAGCGAGAGAGACAGAAACAGAGCGAGAGAGACAGAGACAGAGACAGAGAGACAGACACAGAGACAGAGACAGAGACAGAGACAGAGACAGAGACAGAGCGAGAGAGACAGAAACAGAGCGAGAGAGACAGAGAGAGAGAGAGAGACAGAAACAGAGAGACAGACACAGAGCGAGAGGAGAGAGACAGAGACAGAGCGAGAGAGACAGAGAGAGAGAGAGAGACAGAAACAGAGAGACAGACACAGAGCGAGAGGAGAGAGACAGAGACAGAGCGAGAGAGACAGAAACAGAGCGAGAGAGACAGAAACAGAGCGAGAGAGACAGAGACAGAGACAGAGACAGAGACAGAGAGACAGACACAGAGCGAGAGAGAGACAGAGACAGAGCGAGAGAGACAGAGACAGAGAGACAGACACAGAGCGAGAGGAGAGAGACAGAGACAGAGCGAGAGAGACAGAAACAGAGCGAGAGAGACAGAGACAGAGACAGAGACAGAGAGACAGACACAGAGCGAGAGGAGAGAGACAGAGACAGAGCGAGAGAGACAGAGACAGAGAGACAGACACAGAGCGAGAGGAGAGAGACAGAGACAGAGCGAGAGAGACAGAAACAGAGCGAGAGAGACAGAGACAGAGACAGAGACAGAGACAGAGAGACAGACACAGAGCGAGAGGAGAGAGACAGAGACAGAGCGAGAGAGACAGAGACAGAGACAGAGAGACAGACACAGAGCGAGAGGAGAGAGACAGAGACAGAGCGAGAGAGACAGAAACAGAGCGAGAGAGACAGAGACAGAGAGACAGACACAGAGCGAGAGGAGAGAGACAGAGACAGAGCGAGAGAGACAGAAACAGAGCGAGAGAGACAAAGACAGAGCGAGAGAGACAAAGACAGAGACAGAGAGACAGACACAGAGCGAGAGGAGAGAGACAGAGACAGAGCGAGAGAGACAGAGACAGAGACAGAGACAGAGACAGAGAGACAGACACAGAGCGAGAGGAGAGAGACAAAGACAGAGCGAGAGAGACAAAGACAGAGACAGAGACAGAGAGACAGACACAGAGCGAGAGGAGAGAGACAGAGACAGAGCGAGAGAGACAGAAACAGAGCGAGAGAGACAAAGACAGAGCGAGAGAGACAGAGACAGAGACAGAGACAGAGACAGAGACAGAGACAGAGAGACAGACACAGAGCGAGAGAGACAGAGACAGAGACAGAGCGAGAGAGACAGACACAGAGCGAGAGGAGAGACAGAGACAGAGCGAGAGAGACAGACACAGAGCGAGCGAGAGAGACAGAGACAGAGCGAGAGAGACAGACAGAGCGAGAGAGACAGACACAGAGCGAGAGGAGAGAGACAGAGACAGAGAGACAGAAACAGAGCGAGAGAGACAGAGACAGAGACAGAGCGAGAGAGACAGACACAGAGCGAGAGGAGAGAGACAGAGACAGAGCGAGAGAGACAGACAGAGCGAGAGAGACAGACAGAGCGAGCGAGAGAGACAGAGACAGAGCGAGAGAGACAGACAGAGCGAGAGAGACAGACACAGAGTGAGAGGAGAGAGACAGAGACAGAGCGAGAGAGACAGAGACAGAGCGAGAGAGACAGAGACAGAGCGAGAGAGACAGAGACAGAGCGAGAGAGACAGACACAGAGCGAGAGGAGAGAGACAGAGCGAGAGGAGAGAGACAGACAGAGCGAGAGACAGACACAGAGCGAGAGGAGAGAGACAGAGACAGAGCGAGAGACAGACACAGAGCGAGAGGAGAGAGACAGAGACAGAGCGAGAGAGACAGACAGAGCGAGAGAGACAGACACAGAGCGAGAGAGAGAGACAGAGACAGGGGTTTGATGGAACTCAGCCAACAGAGAGTAGCAGTAGTCTAAATGGGCGATGCCTGAATTAGGACAAATGCCTGAATTAGGACAAGATATTGCATTAGGACAAGTGCCTGAATTAGGACAACTGCCTGAATGAGGACCTGCGCCACTTCCTGTGTGAGGTCACACTCTATGGATGTTGTAGAGCAGGAACCTGCAGGAGTCACTGTGTTGATGTTTTCAGAGAAGGACAGGGTGTTGTCCAGGGTCACGCTAAGGTTCTTTGCCCATCTGGGAGGTGGACACAGTGGCGTTGAGCACTTTAACTTCCCTTCTGCTGATTTCCTGTCCTTACTGCTCCAAGGTCCCTATTTTACAGATATAAAGGACCTCTGAAGAGAGCAGACGCCCACCCATCATTTCTGTGCCTTGTGAATAAGCCTGAGTCCACTCACACTCACTGGGTGGTATTGGCAGACTGTACAGTCCTATTCCACACAGAGAGAGAAAAGACTGCTGTGTAAAAGACGACAGCTGAAGAACTGTTGTCATCAAGTGCCATCTATTGGTGGAGAGGAGAATGATTCGATCAGGACCTGGTTGGTTCAGTGTGGAAAACTGCTGCAGTGCAACAGGGCTTCATAGTTCATTCTCTCAGTAGACCCATAGACGCAGCATCTACAATGATACAGACAACATGATGTGTTTCTGTTTATAAGCATGTGCTGTACGATCCTTAGGACATTTAAAGGGGTCATGTTAACACTCACACGCAGACACACATACACAGTCACACACACAACACTCTCGTCTCTTCTCTCTGCTGTCAATCATGTTGTACTTGTCTTGTATGTTCACATACATCCTCTATCTCTCTCACTATCTCTCTCTCTCTCTCTCTCTATCTCTCTCTCTCCTCTATCTCTATCTCTCTCATCCCCTCTCCCTCACTCTCTTTCTTTCTATCTCTCTCTCTCTCTCTCTCTCTCTCTCTCTCTCTCTCTCTCTCTCTCTCTCTCTCTCTCTCTCTCTCTCTTTCACTCACTCGCTCTCTTTCTCACTCTCACTCGCTCTCTTTCTCTCTCATCTATCTCTCTCATTCTCTCTCATTCTATCTCTCTCTCTCTCTCTCTCTCTCTCTCTCTCTCTCTCTCTCTCTCTCTCTCTCTCTCTCTCTCTCTCTCTCTCTCTCTCTCTCTCTCTCTCTCTCTCACTCTCCTCTATCTCACTCTCTCTCCTCTCTCTCTCTCTATCTCTCTCATCCCCCCTCCCTCACTCTCTTTCTATGTCTCTCTCTCCTCTATCTCTCTCTCTCTCTCTCTCTCTGTTCTCATCCAGGGGGTGAAGGGTGACTCTGGAATCCCAGGAGACAAAGGAGATCAAGGTGATCCGGTATGTAACACACACACAGCACACACCCTTCCAACACATTATTGTGGTGACATTTAAAGTGGCTGTCATTAACCATGAACACTAACCTTTGACCTTTGGCCTTCTCCCTCAGGGTCAGCCTGGTGGAGACGGAGCCTCTGGGATGAAAGGACAGAAGGTGAGTCACATCACATGGTGTGTGTGTGTGTGTGTGTGTGTGTGTGTGTGTGTGTGTGTGTGTGTGTGTGTGTGTGTGTGTGTGTGTGTGTGTGTGTGTGTGTGTGTGTGTGTGTGTGTGTGTGTGTGTGTGTGTGTGTGTGTGTGTGTGTGTGTGTGTGTGTGTGAGCTCCAGTCTGATTATCCCTGATCTATTTATCTTTCCTGCATTCATTTATGTCTCAATCTGGCTGCAAATTAACTCTCTTATAATCATATTTCATCATTGTTAATTGTCACACACACACACACACACACACACACACACACACACACACACACACACACACACACACACACACACACACACACACACACACACACACACACACACACACACACACACACACACACACACACACACACACACACACACACCATGTGACTCACCTTATGTTCTTTCATCTCGGAAGCGTCCTTGTTTAACCCACTACAGTATATCAGTGTACCAACCCCACTAACCCAATCAACTGAAACCGGTTGTCATTAAGTAGATGTAAATAGTGTTTGAATGAATGCTACTGTCGGTTATGACTGAATCAATGAGAGAGCAGGTAGGAGCAGATGTTACAGCAGCTTCGGTGGTGGGGGACATTTCATAACCCTCTGTAAACCAGGGCTTCTGGATCCTCCCTTAAGAATAGATCAATATCATCCTGAGGTTTGGAAGCATGTCCGTACAGTATGACATCATGTGGTTTCTCTATGCTCTCTGTGTGTTCTCTTATCAGGGGGAAGAAGGCCAGAGAGGACCACCAGGACTGGTGAGGAGTACATTGTTGTGGCGTTAATGTTTCCTGTGACTGTTTATAACTGAGACATACTGTCATGCTGGTGAATGAGGACCCAAAAGCGACTTGGCGAAAACAGAGTATTTAATCCAGAATAAACATTACAAAACAAAAAGCATAATACTACACGTAAAGACGAGAACAGACTGGAGACTTGATCGAGAACTGCAGGTTGCCTCGGGAAGGCACTTGAACCTAGCAGACTCAGACACCTGCTCACCACGCAGCATCTGAGGGAAACACGACACGACAGGGCAAAACATAGACACAGCACGGTGAATATAAATGAGGATCCGACAGGGCAGGTACGGGAAACAAGGAGAGAAATAGGGACTCTAATCAGGGAAAAGGATCGGGAACAGGTGTGGGAAGGCTAAATGATGATTAGGGGAATAGGAACAGCTGGGAGCAGGAACGGAACGATAGAGAGAAGAGAGAGCGAGAGAGTGAGAGAGGGAGGGGGAGAGAGAGGGATAGAAAGAGGGAAAGAACCTAATAAGACCAGCAGAGGGAAACGAATAGAATGGGGAGCACAGGGACAAGACATGATAATAAATGACAAAACATGACAGTACCCCCCCACTCACCGAGCGCCTCCTGGCGCACTCGAGGAGGAATCCTGGCGGCAACGGAGGAAATCATCAATGAGTGAACGGTCCAGCACGTCCCGAGACGGAACCCAACTCCTCTCCTCAGGACCGTAACCCTCCCAATCCACTAAGTATTGGTGACCCCGTCCCCGAGAACGCATGTCCATGATCTTATGTACCTTGTAAATAGGTGCGCTCTCGACAAGGACGGGAGGGGGGGAGGGAAGACGAACGGGGGTGCGAAGAAAGGGCTTAACACAGGAGACATGGAAGACAGGATGGACGCGACGAAGATGTCGCGGAAGAAGCAGTCGCACAGCGACAGGATTGACGACCTGGGAGACACGGAACGGACCAATGAACCGCGGAGTCAACTTACGAGAAGCTGTCGTAAGAGGAAGGTTGCGAGTGGAAAGCCACACTCTCTGGCCGCAACAATACCTAGGACTCTTAATCCTGCGTTTATTGGCGGCTCTCACAGTCTGTGCCCTGTAGCGGCAAAGTGCAGACCTCACCCTCCTCCAGGTGCGCTCACAACGTTGGACAAACGCTTGAGCGGAGGGAACGCTGGACTCGGCAAGCTGGGAAGAGAATAGAGGAGGCTGGTAACCCAGACTACTCTGAAACGGAGATAACCCGGTAGCAGACGAAGGAAGCGAGTTGTGAGCGTATTCTGCCCAGGGAGCTGTTCTGCCCAAGACGCAGGGTTTCTGAAAGAAAGGCTGCGTAGTATGCGACCAATCGTCTGATTGGCCCTCTCTGCTTGACCGTTAGACTGGGGATGAAACCCGGAAGAGAGACTGACGGACGCACCAATCAAACGACAGAACTCCCTCCAAAACTGTGACGTGAATTGCGGGCCTCTGTCTGAAACGGCGTCTAACGGGAGGCCATGAATTCTGAACACATTCTCGATAATGATTTGTGCCGTCTCCTTAGCGGAAGGAAGTTTAGCGAGGGGAATGAAATGTGCCGCCTTAGAGAACCTATCGACAACCGTAAGAATCACAGTCTTCCCCGCAGACAAAGGCAGACCGGTAATGAAGTCTAGGGCGATGTGAGACCATGGTCGAGAAGGAATGGGGAGCGGTCTGAGACGACCGGCAGGAGGAGAGTTACCCGACTTAGTCTGCGCGCAGTCCGAACAAGCAGCCACGAAACGGCGCGTGTCACGCTCCTGAGTCGGCCACCAAAATCGCTGGCGAATAGACGCAAGAGTGCCTCGAACACCGGGATGACCAGCTAACTTGGCAGAGTGAGCCCACTGAAGAACAGCCAGACGAGTGGAAACAGGAACGAAAAGGAGGTTACTAGGACAAGCGTGCGGCGACGCAGTGTGCGTGAGTGCTTGCTTAACCTGTCTTTCAATTCCCCAGACTGTCAACCCGACAACACGCCCATAAGGAAGAATCCCCTCGGGATCAGTAGAAGCCACAGAAGAACTAAACAGACGGGATAAGGCATCAGGCTTGGTGTTCTTGCTACCCGGACGGTAAGAAATCACAAACTCGAAACGAGCGAAAAACAACGCCCAACGAGCTTGACGGGCATTAAGTCGTTTGGCAGAACGGATGTACTCAAGGTTCTTATGGTCTGTCCAAACGACAAAAGGAACGGTCGCCCCCTCCAACCACTGTCGCCATTCGCCTAGGGCTAAGCGGATGGCGAGCAGTTCACGGTTACCCACATCATAGTTGCGCTCAGATGGCGACAGGCGATGAGAAAAATAAGCGCAAGGATGAACCTTATCGTCAGACTGGAAGCGCTGGGATAGAATGGCTCCCACGCCTACCTCTGAAGCGTCAACCTCGACAATGAATTGTCTAGTGACGTCAGGAGTAACGAGGATAGGAGCGGACGTAAAACGTTCTTTTAGAAGATCAAAAGCTCCTGGGCGGAACCGGACCACTTAAAACACGTCTTAACAGAAGTAAGAGCTGTGAGAGGGGCAGCAACTTGACCGAAATTACGAATGAAACGCCGATAGAAATTAGCGAAACCTAAAAAGCGCTGCAACTCGACACGTGACCTTGGAACGGGCCAATCACTGACAGCTTGGACCTTAGCGGAATCCATCTGAATGCCTTCAGCGGAAATAACGGAACCGAGAAAAGTAACGGAGGAGACATGAAAAGAGCACTTCTCAGCCTTTACGTAGAGACAATTCTCTAAAAGGCGCTGTAGAACACGTCGAACGTGCTGAACATGAATCTCGAGTGACGGTGAAAAAATCAGGATATCGTCAAGATAGACAAAAACAAAGATGTTCAGCATGTCTCTCAGAACATCATTAACTAATGCCTGAAAAACAGCTGGCGCATTGGCGAGACCAAACGGCAGAACCCAGTACTCAAAATGCCCTAACGGAGTGTTAAACGCCGTTTTCCACTCGTCCCCCTCTCTGATGCGCACGAGATGGTAAGCGTTACGAAGGTCCAACTTAGTAAAGCACCTGGCTCCCTGCAGAATCTCGAAGGCTGATGACATAAGGGGAAGCGGATAACGATTCTTAACCGTTATGTCATTCAGCCCTCGATAATCCACGCAGGGGCGCAGAGTACCGTCCTTCTTCTTAACAAAAAGAACCCCGCCCCGGCCGGAGAGGAAGAAGGCACTATGGTACCGGCGTCAAGAGACACAGATAAATAATCCTCGAGAGCCTTACGTTCGGGAGCCGACAGAGAGTATAGTCTACCCCGAGGAGGAGTGGTCCCCGGAAGGAGATCAATACTACAATCATACGACCGGTGAGGAGGAAGGGAGTTGGCTCGGGACCGACTGAAGACCGTGCGCAGATCATGATATTCCTCCGGCACTCCTGTCAAATCGCCAGGTTCCTCCTGAGAAGTGGGGACAGAAGAAATGGGAGGGATGGCAGACATTAAGCACTTCACATGACAAGATACGTTCCAGGATAGGATAGAATTACAAGACCAATTAATAGAAGGATTATGACATACTAGCCAGGGATGACCCAAAACAACAGGTGTGAAAGGTGAACGAAAAATCAAAAAAGAAATAGTCTCACTGTGGTTACCAGATACTGTGAGAGTTAAAGGTAGTGTCTAAAATCTGATACTGGGAAGATGACTACCATCTAAGGCAAACATGGGCGTAGGCTTGTCTAACTGTCTGAAAGGAATGTTATGTTTCCGAACCCATGCTTCGTCCATGAAACAACCCTCAGCCCCAGAGTCAATCAAGGCACTGCATGTAGCACCCGAACCGGTCCAGCGTAGATGGACCGACATAGTAGTACAAGATCTAGATGAAGAGACCTGAGTAGTAGCGCTCACCAGTAGCCCTCCGCTTACTGATGGGCTCTGGCCTCTTACTGGACATGAATTAACAAAATGTCCATCAAATCCGCAATAGAGGCACAGGGGGTTGGTGATCCTCCGTTCCCTCTCCTTAGTCGAGATGCGAATCCCTCCCAGCTGCATGGGCTCAGTCTCAGAGCCAGAGGAGGGAGATGGTTGCGATGCGGAGCAGGGAAACACCGTTGATGCGAGCTCTCTTCCACGAGCCTGGTGACGAAGATCTACCCGTCGTTCTATGCGGATGGCGAGAGCAATCAAAGAGTCCACACTGGAAGGAACCTCCCGAGAGAGAATCTCATCTTTGACCACTGTGTGGAGTCCCTCCAGAAAACGAGCGAGCAGCGCCGGCTCGTTCCAGTCACTAGAGGCAGCAAGAGTACGAAACTCTATAGAGTAATCCGTTATGGATCGATCACCTTGGCATAGGGAAGCCAGGACCCTAGAAGCCTCCCCACCAAAAACTGAACGGTCAAAAACCCGAATCATCTCCTCTTTAAAGTTCTGGTAATTGTTAGAACAATCAGCCCTTGCCTCCCAGATAGCTGTGCCCCACTCTCGGGCCCGGCCAGTAAGGAGTGAAATGACGTAAGCAACCCGAGCTCTCTCTCTAGAGTATGTGTTGGGTTGGAGAGAGAACACAATCTCACACTGGGTGAGAAAGGAGCGGCACTCAGTGGGCTGCCCGGAGTAGCAAGGTGGGTTATTAACCCTAGGTTCTGGAGGCTCGGCAGGCCAGGAAGTAACAGGTGGCACGAGACGAAGACTCTGGAACTGTCCAGAGAGGTCGGAAACCTGAGCGGCCAGGCTCTCCACGGCATGGCGAGCAGCAGACAATTCCTGCTCGTGTCTGCCGAGCATGGCTCCTTGGATCTCGACGGCAGTGTTACGAGCGTCTGTAGTCGCTGGGTCCATTCCTCGTTCGGATCCTTCTGTCATGCTGGTGAATGAGGACCCAAAAGCGACTTGGCAAAAACAGAGTATTTAATCCAGAATAAACATTACAAAACAAAAAGCATAATACTACACGTAAAGACGAGAACAGACTGGAGACTTGATCGAGAACTGCAGGTTGCCTCGGGAAGGCACTTGAACCTAGCAGACTCAGACACCTGCTCACCACGCAGCATCTGAGGGAAACACGACACGACAGGGCAAAACATAGACACAGCACGGTGAATATAAATGAGGATCCGACAGGGCAGGTACGGGAAACAAGGAGAGAAATAGGGACTCTAATCAGGGAAAAGGATCGGGAACAGGTGTGGGAAGGCTAAATGATGATTAGGGGAATAGGAACAGCTGGGAGCAGGAACGGAACGATAGAGAGAAGAGAGAGCGAGAGAGTGAGAGAGGGAGGGGGAGAGAGAGGGATAGAAAGAGGGAAAGAACCTAATAAGACCAGCAGAGGGAAACGAATAGAATGGGGAGCACAGGGACAAGACATGATAATAAATGACAAAACATGACACATACAGTCATATTTTCTAAGAGACTGTTTTACAGTTCTGTACTGTAGTTTATTTTGGAGTTATTGGAGAGAGGAGTAACTGAGGGGCGTAAACAAGACTAGCCTGGACTCTACAGTCGGTGTTGGTTCAGTACATTATCCCTGCTCTACATTCACAATGTTTGGGCTACATGTTTTTCAGATCTGAGAGTACCTGCAATCCATGCTCTGTCTCCTCTGATCTCTCAAAGACAATCCTGAATCTACACGTACATGACCTGACTATGTAATTGTAATGGGCCTTTACTGGTGCATGTCAACTCGGTATATAAAAAGGCTAGTATGTGACCCCAATGGACAGGTAGACCTTTGGTAGACCATCCAGACAGGTAATAGTAGTGAGAACAACAGACTATTCCCAGACTCCTCTGAGATCTGTCCTTCTTCATAATTCAACTCCTGGTTTCTTGTTTAGCCGCGGATCCAAGTGGCACCGAGCCAACGTCACATCACCGCACGCGGAACAAATATTCCCTCTACACTAATGAACTCCTTCTCCTACTACTACTTTATATCACTCTGTCTGCCTCCCAAATGGCACCCCATTCCCTACGTAGTGACTACTTGTGTAACATGCATGCTCCGACTACTGATGTCTTTCACTGAATGTGTCCCAAATGGTTCCCTATGGACCCTGGTCTAAAGAGGTGCACTAAATAGGCAATAGGGTGCCATTTAATATGAATCCCTTATCTGGAGTCTGGTCCACTTGTTCTTCAACGTTTCATTTACAACTGAACAGTGGCAGGTGATGAGTCCCCCTTAATGGCTATAAAGCCTTTTCTTGCCTTGCAATTATTTGTGTAAGAAGTTCTATCAGAACCACTTAATCGGACTCAATTAACTGGACTACATTTTGAAATTGATTTTTAAGATTGAAGCGATAAGGGAGCAAAATGATTTAAAATGATATTGCTATTTTAGGCCTACAGTTTTCTGAGGTTTGGTTGGAACACCCA
Source organism: Oncorhynchus gorbuscha (assembly GCF_021184085.1). Lineage (NCBI taxonomy): Eukaryota > Metazoa > Chordata > Actinopteri > Salmoniformes > Salmonidae > Oncorhynchus > Oncorhynchus gorbuscha. The sequence continues at coordinate 107,249,869 of NC_060178.1, read as the reverse complement.
AAGTCCAGTATGTTATCATGTGCTGATGTCTCTGGCTGGGGCAGCCTTCTACTTATAATTATCAAATACATTCAGTCAATCAATTAATCGTGCGGCTTCCAAACGGTTTCTAAATGCTAAATCAACTATGCCAATTGTCGAATGCCAAATCCCCACCTAGCGACCACTCCTGATAGACACACTAGATCTGAGAGGATTGGACAAGTAGCTATACTCTTTATTGTAATAGCTTAATTAATAGCTTCATTTCTGATTGGCTAGGTGGGAGATGTCACCACATTGCTTCCATCCATCTATCCAATCCTCTCTGTTCTACATTAGTGGCTTTGGAGTACGTTCATTTACAATTCAGACATTCAGAAAAGTCATTTATCAATTCATAAATGTTTGTCTGTTTGATTATTTAGCTCCAATCTCAATTAAATAGGGGGCTCCCGAGTGGCACAGCAGTCTAAGGCACTGCATCTCAGTGTGCGAGGGGTCACCAAAGTCCCTGGTTCGATTCCAGGCTGTATCGAGAGAATGCACTATATAGGGAATAGGGTACCATAGGGCTCTGGTCAATGGTAGTGCACTGTATAGGGAATAGGGTACCATAGGGCTCTGGTCAATTGTAGTGCACTATATAGGGAGTAGGGTACCATTGGGCTCTGGTCAATGGTAGTGCACTATATAGGGAATAGGGTGCCATTTGAGACACAGTGGGATCATTTCTGCAGTAAAGCGTTTAATTCCATGACTCTGCAGAAACCAGGGTTCAGACCATTACCCTCCTGTTCATTAGTGCAGAGGAGGAACCACCAGGCGGGGTTATAGGCATGCGTGACCCCCCATGACCCACAGACAGCCCACACGTGGCCCTTGACCAGACTCTGACTGAAGGCTACAGATATAAGAGACAAGATTAGAACAAATTGCTTTAGGAGGCAGACTGGTATTTGGAACCTGAAGCACTGAAAGGCTGATTTCCACACTGAACTTGTTATACGACATCACAGGAAAGATCAGGACATCGTTTTACTGCATGGCCCTCCATGACCCACAGATAGCCCACACGTAGCCCTTGACCAGACAGACACAGAATAATAGGCGAAGCTATGAACAAGAGCAGAAGGCTAAAAGATTAGAACGAATTGACAAACTTGTAAATAGATATTTATAGCAGTCTGAGATGTTGAAATGAAAGCCCAAACAAAATGTATTACCACTAAAATAACCCGGCTCGACCAGACAGACACAGAAGAACAGGAAGACAAGGAACAGGGTTGGAATAAATTGACATACTTGTTCAATAGAATTATTTATTTATTTTTGCAAGCTTTTGGAGGCAGACTAACACCGTACCCAAACCGCTATCGTGCACAAATTGATTTTGTCCCCCCACACCAAACGCTATCACGACACGCAGGTTGAAATATCAAAACAAACTCTGAACCAATTATATTAATTTGGTGACAGGTCAAAAAGCATTAAACATTTATAACAACGTTGAGTTGTTATTTTACCTGAAATGCACAAGGTCCTCTACTCTGAAAATTAATCCACACATAAAACAGTCAACCGAATCGTTTCTAGTCACCTCACCTCCTTCCAGGCTTATTCTTTTTTGGACTTTATATGGCGATTGGCATCTAAAACTATTACCATGACGACGACCGACCTCAGGTCATCTTTCAATCACCCCTGTGGGTATAACCAATGAGGAGATGGCACATGGGTATCTGCTTCTATTAACCAATGAGGAGATGGGAGAGGCAGGACTTGCAGGGCGTTCTGTGCCACAAATAGAAGCAACTTCTATTTTAGCGCCTGGCAACACAGACGCTCGTTGGTGCGATGGTTGAATAACATGTGTAAATTTATTTGGTAACGCGAGCGGTGTGGTCAGCATGTCAGATGTTGAACTTGAAGCTACCAAAAACACATGTTCACATAATTGCAGATTTCTCGGCTGCAATTGTGGTACAAAATCATTGGAAAGCTCAGGACATAATTTTAAATAAAAATAAATTAAATAAAGCTTGAAAAGTCGACTTTCCGTTACTGTGGGAATGCGTCCCAGATGGCAACCTATTCCCTATATAGTGCACTACTTTTGACCAGAGCCCAATGGGCACTATAAAGGGAAGAGGAAGCCATTTGGGATACACACGGGACCTTTAACGATCCATACCCTCCTGGAGGACTACTCCACAGGGGGGCTTTGTATCCCCACAACAATGATTGGTCGATTCCGGGACTGACTCTCAAAATACATCCCAAATGGCAACCTATTCACTACATAGTGCACTACTTTTGACCAGAGCCCTATGGTACTATTTACCCCCACTTTAATAGAGAATAGGGGCCATTTGGGGCGTACAGGCAGAGGGGCTAGTCTAGTGGAAGAGGGTCTAGTGACAGACAGGCACTCGTCTTTAGTTTCACCGAAAACACCCCTCCCCTCCTTTTCTCTCTTAAAAGGCTTGTTTAGTTTGACTCTGACAACCCCAACTGCCGAGCCGAGTGCCAAGCCGAGTGCCGGGCCGAGTGCCGAGCCGAGTGCCGGGCCGAGTGCCGAGCCGAGTGCCGAGCCGAGTGCCGAGCCGAGTGCCAGGCCGAGTGCCGGGCCGAGTGCCGGGCCGAGTGCCGAGCCGAGTGCCGAGCCGAGTGCCGAGCCGAGTGCCGGGCCGAGTGCCGGGCCGAGTGCCGGGCCGAGTGCCGGGCCGAGTGCCCGAGCCGAGTGCCGAGCCGAGTGCCGAGCCGAGTGCCGAGCCGAGTGCCCGAGCCGAGTGCCGAGCCGAGTGCATTCAATAAGGGAGGTTAGGTGGTACGTCTTACCTACCGAATAAGTGACGATGAAGAAGACAGCTCATTTTCTATCTTCTATCTTGTCTGTCCTTTCCATCCAGGAAATGACAGCTCATGGACTGAGACATCTGTCTGGCTCTGTAAGTAGAAACATCCTACGTAGTTACCTTTACCTTCTGTTCAGTCATAACGGCAGTCGTGCTCTGACTGCTAACTCAATCTTTTGTGTTACCTTGATGAAAGTTATTTTTATATCAAATGTTCTGTATTTCATAATGACCTTATTTCTATTTTATTTTAGGAGGCTGAATCAGGAGACAAGGGCCAGAAAGGAGAAATGGGTGATCCAGTAAGGATAGGATATGTACCAACCTGCTCACAGTGTTCATATGATTTGTCTATAATTAACAAGTGTAAAAGAAAACCGCTCCCCCCTTGTCCATTTAATCCATTTCATTATTCATCCGCTAAACTGATCCTAGATCAGCACTCATACTCTGGGATGCTTTGTGAGTATGGGTCCAGATCAGAGGAAGCCTAATATATTGATGTTCACGGCACCAAGAAACAGTTTGACTCTGTGTCAAATCAAATCAAATATTATTTGTCTCATGCGCCGAATACAACAGACCTTACCGTGAAATGCTTTTACTATCAAGCCTTTAACCAACAGTGCAGTTCAAGAAGAGTTAAGAAAATATTTACCAAATAAACTAAAGTGAAAAAATAATGGGGAAAAAAGTAACAAGAAAATGACATAACAATAACGAGGCGAAATACAGTGGGGGCAATGTAAATAGTCTGGGAGGGGCGATGTAAATAGTCTGGGAGGGGCGATGTAAATAGTCTGGGAGGGGCGATGTAAATAGTCTGGGAGGGGCGATGTAAATAGTCTGGGAGGGGCGAGGTAAATAGTCTGGGGGGCATTAGATTAAAAGCTCAGCAGTCTTATGGCTTGGGGGTAGAAACTGTTAAGGAGCCTTTTGGTCCTAGACTTCAGTGACTGGAGTATTTAATAATTTTTTGTACATGGAAGGAAAGGACTAAGCACGCACCCCTGAGGGGCCCAGCGTGGCAGATGTGTTGTTGCCTACCGTTACCACCTGGGGGCGGCCCATCAGGAAGTCCATGATCCAGTTGCCGAGGGAGGTGTTTAGTCCTAGGGTCCTTAGCTTAATGATGACTACTGAGGACACTATGGTTTTGTGTTTTCTATGTAGGGAATAGGCTGCCATTTAGGATACATCCTAAACATGTATGAAAGAGCTGTTGGCAAAGAATATAATCATCAAATATAAAAAAAGGATCCAAAGTTCAAAGGAGGTCAATCTTTATTGTGCCACACATCACAATGAGACTTCAACAATAGATACAGGGTTTAGAATGAATGTCATAGACTTCAACAATAGTTACAGGGTTTAGAATGAATGTCATAGACTTCAACAATAGTTACAGGGTTTAGAATGAATGTCATAGACTTCAACAATAGTTACAGGGTTTAGAATGGTTTAGAATGAATGAATCAATAGACTTCAACAATAGATACAGGGTTTAGAATGAATGTCATAGACTTCAACAATAGTTACAGGGTTTAGAATGAATGTCATAGACTTCAACAATAGTTACAGGGTTTAGAATGAATGTCATAGACTTCAACAATAGTTACAGGGTTTAGAATGAATGTCATAGACTTCAACAATAGATACATGGTTTAGAATGAATGTAATAGACTTCAACAATAGATACAGGGTTTAGAATGAATGTCATAGACTTCAACAATAGATACAGGGTTTAGAATGAATGTCATAGACTTCAACAATAGATACAGGGTTTAGAATGAATGTCATAGACTTCAACAATAGCTACAGGGTTTAGAATGAATGTAATAGACTTCAACAATAGATACAGGGTTTAGAATGAATGTAATAGACTTCAACAATAGCTACATGGTTTAGAATGAATGTCATAGACTTCAACAATAGTTACAGGGTTTAGAATGAATGCCATTCAGAAACAAGACTTCAACAATAGTTACAGGGTTTAGAATGAATGCCATTCAGAAACAAGACTTCAACAATAGTTACAGGGTTTAGAATGAATGTCAGAAACAAGACTTCAACAATAGTTACAGGGTTTAGAATGAATGTCATAGACTTCAACAATAGTTACAGGGTTTAGAATGAATGTCATAGACTTCAACAATAGTTACAGGGTTTAGAATGAATGTCATAGACTTCAACAATAGATACATGGTTTAGAATGAATGTAATAGACTTCAACAATAGATACAGGGTTTAGAATGAATGTCATAGACTTCAACAATAGATACAGGGTTTAGAATGAATGTCATAGACTTCAACAATAGATACAGGGTTTAGAATGAATGTCATAGACTTCAACAATAGATACAGGGTTTAGAATGAATGTAATAGACTTCAACAATAGATACAGGGTTTAGAATGAATGTAATAGACTTCAACAATAGCTACATGGTTTAGAATGAATGTCATAGACTTCAACAATAGATACAGGGTTTAGAATGAATGTCATAGACTTCAACAATAGCTACAGGGTTTAGAATGAATGTAATAGACTTCAACAATAGATACATGGTTTAGAATGAATGCCATTCAGAAACAAGACTTCAACAATAGCTACATGGTTTAGAATGAATGCCATTCAGAAACAAGACTTCAACAATAGCTACATGGTTTAGAATGAATGCCATTCAGAAACAAGACTTCAACAATATCTACATGGTTTAGAATGAATGCCATTCAGAAACAAGACTTCAACAATAGCTACATGGTTTAGAATGAATGCCATTCAGAAACAAGACTTCAACAATAGCTACATGGTTTAGAATGAATGCCATTCAGAAACAAGACTTCAACAATAGCTACATGGTTTAGAATGAATGCCATTCTTGAGAAACAAGACTTCAACAATAGCTACATGTATTTTTTAGAATGAATGCCATTCAGAAACAGTGTAATAGTTTTTATTTTTTCAAAAGGCTCACACTTAACGTCACCTGACTGAGTTGATTACTATTGATTACTATTGTGCAGTGGTGGAACAAGGACCCCATTTTCATTCTTGAGTCCAGAAAAGTAAAGATTCCTTAATAGAATAAAAAGTCACCCAGTAAAATACTCTCTGTTTTGAGTAAAAATCTAGAAGTATTTGGTTTTAAGTATCAAAAGTACAAGTACAAATTCCTTGTGTTAAGCAAACCAGTTTAGTGAGCACGATTTTCATGTTTTATTTATTTACAATTAGCCAGGCTCACACTCTAACATTAAAACATAATTACCAAACCATTTGTGTTGAATTATTCTGCCAGATCAGAGGCAGTAGGGATGACCAGGGATGTTCTCTGTTTAGTGAGTCCTCCAGATCAGAGGCAGTAGGGATGACCAGGGATGTTCTCTGTTTAGTGAGTCCTCCAGATCAGAGGCAGTAGGGGTGACCAGAGATGTTCTCTGTTTAGTGAGTCCTCCAGATCAGAGGCAGTAGGGATGACCAGGGATGTTCTCTGTTTAGTGAGTCCACCAGATCAGAGGCAGTAGGGATGACCAGGGATGTTCTCTGTTTAGTGAGTCCTCCAGATCAGAGGCAGTAGGGATGACCAGGGATGTTCTCTGTTTAGTGAGTCCTCCAGATCAGAGGCAGTAGGGATGACCAGGGATGTTCTCTGTTTAGTGAGTCCTCCAGATCAGAGGCAGTAGGGATGACCAGGGATGTTCTCTGTTTAGTGAGTCCTCCAGATCAGAGGCAGTAGGGATGACCAGGGATGTTCTCTGTTTAGTGAGTCCTCCCAGATCAGAGGCAGTAGGGATGACCAGGGATGTTCTCTGTTTAGTGAGTCCTCCAGATCAGAGGCAGTAGGGATGACCAGGGATGTTCTCTGTTTAGTGAGTCCTCCAGATCAGAGGCAGTAGGGATGACCAGGGATGTTCTCTGTTTAGTGAGTCCTCCAGATCAGAGGCAGTAGGGATGACCAGGGATGTTCTCTTGATAAGTGTTGAATCGGACCATTTTCATGTCCTGCTAAGCATTCAAAATGTAACCTGTACTTTTGGGTGACATGGAAAATATATCAAGTAAAAAGTAAATAATTTTCTTTAGGAATATAGTGAAGTAAAAGTTGTCAAAAATAAAAATAGTGAAGTACAGATGCCCCCCAAAAAGTACTTAAGTAGTACTTTAAAAAAGAAATCTTAAGTACTTTACACCAGTGCTATTGTGTGTCTCTTGTGTAAAGACATTGGATTTACAGGATGAGGATAATGGTTTATATGATCCTTTTCTTCAGGGACAAAGAGGACTCCAAGGACCACATGGTTTCAAGGTAACCAGTTCAGTCTAAGTATTCAGATGAAGAACAAGCATTACATACACTTTAAAGGCCTCATCTACACTGACCTGAGTACTGTATAACCTTTGACATTAGGTCTGGTTATCTACACTGATCTGAGTACTGTATAACCTTTGACATTAGGTTTGGTTATCTACACTGATCTGAGTACTATACGACATTAGGTTTGGTTATCTACACTAATCTGAGTACTGTATAACCTTTGACATTAGGTTTGACATTAGGTTTGGTTATCTACACTGATCTGAGTACTATGACCTTTGACATTAGGTTTGGTTATCTACACTGATCTGAGTACTATATGACCTTTGACATTAGGTTTGGTTATCTACACTGATCTGAGTACTGTATGACCTTTGACATTAGGTCTGGTTATCTACACTGATCTGAGTACTGTATGACCTTTGACATTAGGTCTGGTTATCTACACTGATCTGAGTACTGTATGAGTACTATATGACCTTTGACATTAGGTCTGGTTATCTACACTGATCTGAGTACTATACGACATTAGGTTTGGTTATCTACACTGATCTGAGTACTATACGACATTAGGTTTGGTTATCTACACTGATCTGAGTACTATATGACCTTTGACATTGGGTTTGGTTATCTACACTGATCTGAGTACTGTATAACCTTTGACATTGGGTTTGGTTATCTACACTGATCTGAGTACTATATGACCTTTGACATTGTATATCATTGTTAAGTACACAATGATATACAATAAGACATATACACATGATACTGTATATGAGCAGCCTGGAATTGAATAGGAGCCCAGTACACAAAGACATGATATTTGAGGAATAAAAAGTCATGTATTACAGTGTGTTTCTAGACTAAATAGAAACTGGGAGTTGAATTGCTCTGTTTGGTAGGTTTTCTTTCTTGAAGCCAGACGCTAAATAGATTTTCTCAGGGTCTTACATGTCCTGGAGTAATTGTGGAGAAAAACAAATCTAACCTTAAATGGTCTCTCTCTCTCTCTCTCTCTGTCTCTCTCTCTCTCTCTCTCTCTCTCTCTCTCTCTCTCTCTCTCTCTCTCTCTCTCTCTCTCTCTCTCATTCTCTCTCTCTCTCTCTCTCTCTCTCTCTCTCTCTCTCTCTCTCTCTCTCTCTCTCCTCTCTCTCTCTCTCTCTCTCTCTCTCTCTCTCTCTCTCTCTCTCTCTCTCTCTCTCTCTCTCTCTCTCTCTCTCTCTCTCTCTCTCTCTCTCTCTCTCTCTCTCTCTCTCTCTCTCTCTCTCTCTCTCTCTCTCTCTCTCTCTCTCTCTTCTCTCTCTCTCTCTCTCCTCTCATTACTCTCTCTCGCAGAGGTCCAAAGGGAAACACCCGATAGATAATCAAACTATCACCAGAGAACAAAGAGTCTCTATCACCAGAGAACAAAGAGTCTCTATCACCAGAGAACAAAGAGTCTCTATCACCAGAGAACAAAGTCTCTATCACCAGAGAACGAGGCTGGGCCACCTGTTGACTGTAAGTGGAAGTGGGTCGTTCAATGTAACTATTATAGAACACTTGAATAGCTCCTGTTTTTCTCTACTGCCCTCTGATACCTAATGGGGATGGTCAAGCTCCCAAACCAGACAGATTGCTGCAATTCTCACAGCAGGTCAAACACCAAAAGATTGCTGCAATCTTCTTTTTTCCCCTACAGTTTGTCCCCTACAGTCTGGTATTTGGGAAATGGTTCATTGGTCTTTTCAATTCTTGATATTTACCCATTTGATTCATGACAGATATAACTTCTAAATGCCTTTTGAGCTTGACACAACTGTCGAATCCCAGACTATAAATTAAAATTAAAATAAAACTGCCGGATGTCCTGAACGCTATTCTAAAAAGTAGGATCGAGTTAGCAAGTAAATATCCCCAAATAACCTTATTTTTTAAAGAAAGATAAGCTTGAAATGGGCTTGGTCTAATTGACTGAACAACCAAAAATACATATACGTTTAGCTTTCTGAATGAACCAGAAAATCAAACAGTTATTTCTGGTTATTTATCAAAGTTAGCTGATTAACTAATTAAACCTACTTTGTAGTATATCCCTCTGGTGTCTAGTGGCTAGCTACAGTCTACACCGTTCCAACACCTCTGAGATGTCTTCTTTTTAGCATCCAACTTCCAACCCCTTTGGCGACCAGAAAGGCCTCCAGAACAACATGTCTTTACTGGGGTGTACAGTTGGCAGCTCAGTAATACAACTCTCTGAATCAGAGAGTGATTGCTGGGGCTGCCTGCAGTTAGCCAGACAGGCAGGTCACCATGGGCCAGGCTGTGATTACTAGAAGAAGGGATATTAGACTCTAACACTTCTCTGACTGTTTTCCAGGGTAAAGAAGGTCCTCGTGGACTCATCGGACTCCCAGGGATTGCAGGAGAGACGGTGAGTTAAAGACATGTTACTTTAAATACATGTGTTAAGTACCGTTTGAACCAGGGGTGTGGTCAAAGACATGTTACTTTAAATACATGTGTTAAGTACTGTTTGAACCAGGGGTGTGGTCAAAGACATGTTACTTTAAATACATGTGTTAAGTACCGTTTGAACCAGGGGTGTGGTCAAAGACATGTTACTTTAAATACATGTGTTAAGTACTGTTTGAACCAGGGGTGTGGTCAAAGACATGTTACTTTAAATACATGTGTTAAGTACTGTTTGAACCAGGGGTGTGGTCAAAGACATGTTACTTAAAATACATGTGTTAAGTACTGTTTGAACCAGGGGTGTGGTCAAAGACATGTTACTTTAAATACATGTGTTAAGTACTGTTTGAACCAGGGGTGTGGTCAAAGACATGTTACTTTAAATACATGTGTTAAGTACTGTTTGAACCAGGGGTGTGGTCAAAGACATGTTACTTAAAATACATGTGTTAAGTACTGTTTGAACCAGGGGTGTGGTCAAAGACATGTTACTTTAAATACATGTGTTAAGTACTGTTTGAACCAGGGGTGTGGTCAAAGACATGTTACTTTAAATACATGTGTTAAGTACTGTTTGAACCAGGGGTGTGGTCAAATCTATTTCAATTATGGAAGATATATTTAGTTCCTGAGTTGAAATGGAATTGACCCCAGCCCTCCTGAAAGAACAATCTCATCTTCCTCCTTCTCTCATGTCTCCCTGTTCCACTGTTCCCCCAACTACACCTACCAAAGGACAATAAGGAAACACATAGATAAACCGCTGAGGCGAGACGGAGAGAAAGTAAGAGAGAGAAGAAGAGAGCTGATGAAGGCAAAAGGGGGGCAAAGTCTTGAATTGTTACACAGACGATCAGTAATTCAATTTGAGAATGAATTAGTGGGTAGAGGCAGATCGGAGCGTTTTACGTTATGAGGGAGCAGAGGCAGGCATGGACCCCAATCTGTTGCTGCACCTGCTGTACCTATAATGAGTATCTGTCTTTATTCAGAAGCAGGAGAGGGAAAGAGAGGCATTTCATCCTGGAAAAGGGAAAGGATGTTGAAACATGGTGGGCCCGCTGATGCGGAGAGGAGGAGAGAGATAAATGTGTCTGTATGGTAATGGGAGGTTGGGTGTGTGTGTTGAGGGGGCAGTAGTTGTACGTGTTTGTGTACCTGTTCACATCTATATGTGTGTGTGTGTGTGTGTGTGTGTGTGTGTGTGTGTGTGTGTGTGTGTGTGTGTGTGTGTGTGTGTGTGTGTGTGTGTGTGTGTGTGTGTGTGTGTGTGTGTGTGTGTGTGTGTGTGTGTGTGTGTGTGTGTGTGTGTGTGAAGACCTGGTTGACAGATGTGTCTCTGTTCCGTCCTCCGTTTCTAGGGATCGTCGGGGGACCAGGGACCACCTGGTAGAGACGGTCTGAAAGGAAACAAGGTAGAGCTTCAAATCAAGTCTTACACCTTTAAGAACAGACCTGCAGACATTAGACAGATGTTTCACCATCACCATAGAGGATGACGCACGACTATCAGATTGGATAGCCACTACCTTCCTGTTTTAAGGGATTATACTGGGGTATAGCCACTACCTTCCTGTTTTAAGGGATTATACTGGGGTATAGCCACTACCTTCCTGTTTTAAGGGATTATACTGGGGTATAGCCACTACCTTCCTGTTTTAAGGGATTATACTGGGGTATAGCCACTACCTTCCTGTTTTAAGGGATTATACTGGGGTATAGCCACTACCTTCCTGTTTTAAGGGATTATACTGGGGTATAGCCACTACCTTCCTGTTTTAAGGGGTTATACTGGGGTATAGCCACTACCTTCCTGTTTTAAGGGATTATACTGGGGTATAGCCACTACCTTCCTGTTTTAAGGGATTATACTGGGGTATAGCCACTACCTTCCTGTATTAAGGGATTATACTGGGGTATAGCCACTACCTTCCTGTTTTAAGGGATTATACTGGGGTATAGCCACTACCTTCCTGTTTTAAAGGATTATACTGGGGTATAGCCACTACCTTCCTGTTTTAAGGGGTTATACTGGGGTATAGCCACTACCTTCCTGTTTTAAGGGATTATACTGGGGTATAGCCACTACCTTCCTGTATTAAGGGATTATACTGGGGTATAGCCACTAACTTCCTGTATTAAGGGATTATACTGGGGTATAGCCACTACCTTCCTGTATTAAGGGGTTATACTGGGGTATAGCCACTACCTTCCTGTATTAAGGGGTTATACTGGGGTATAGCCACTACCTTCCTGTTTTAAGGGATTATACTGGGGTATAGCCACTACCTTCCTGTTTTAAGGGATTATACTGGGGTATAGCCACTACCTTCCTGTTTTAAGGGATTATACTGGGGTATAGCCACTACCTTCCTGTTTTAAGGGATTATAGTGGGGTATAGCCTGTATTAAGGGGTTATACTGGGGGATAGCCACTACCTTCCTGTATTAAGGGGTTATACTGGGGTATAGCCACTACCTTCCTGTATTAAGGGGTTATACTGGGGTATATCCTGTATTAAGGGATTATACTGGGGTATAGCCACTACCTTCCTGTATTAAGGGGTTATACTGGGGTATAGCCACTACCTTCCTGTTTTAAGGGATTGTACTGGGGTATAGCCTGTATTAAGGGGTTATACTGGGGGATAGCCACTACCTTCCTGTTTTAAGGGATTATACTGGGGTATAGCCACTACCTTCCTGTTTTAAGGGATTATACTGGGGTATAGCCACTACCTTCCTGTTTTAAGGGATTATACTGGGGTATAGCCACTACCTTCCTGTTTTAAGGGATTATACTGGGGTATAGCCACTACCTTCCTGTTTTAAGGGATTATACTGGGGTATAGCCACTACCTTCCTGTTTTAAGGGATTATACTGGGGTATAGCCACTACCTTCCTGTTTTAAGGGATTATACTGGGGTATAGCCACTACCTTCCTGTTTTAAGGGATTATAGTGGGGTATAGTCTGTTTTAAGGGGTTATACTGGGGTATAGCCACTACCTTCCTGTTTTAAGGGATTATACTGGGGTATAGCCACTACCTTCCTGTATTAAAGGGTTATACTGGGGTATAGCCACTACCTTCCTGTTTTAAGGGATTATACTGGGGTATAGCCTGTATTAAGGGGTTATACTGGGGGATAGCCACTACCTTCCTGTATTAAGGGGTTATACTGGGGTATAGCCACTACCTTCCTGTATTAAGGGGTTATACTGGGGTATAGCCTGTATTAAGGGATTATACTGGGGTATAGCCTGTATTAAGGGGTTATACTGGGGGATAGCCACTACCTTCGTGTTTTAAGGGATTATACTGGGGTATAGCCTGTATTAAGGGGTTATACTGGGGGATAGCCTGTATTAAGGGATTATACTGGGGTATAGCCACTACCTTCCTGTTTTAAGGGATTATACTGGGGTATAGCCACTACCTTCCTGTTTTAAGGGATTATACTGGGGTATAGCCTGTATTAAGTGGTTATACTGGGGTGTAGTCTGTATTAAGTGGTTATACTGGGGTATAGTCTGTATTAAGTGGTTATACTGGGGTATAGTCTGTATTAAGTGGTTATACTGGGGTATAGCTTGTATTAAGGGGTTATACTGGGGTATAGTCTGTATTAAGGGGTTATACTGGGGTATAGTCTGTATTAAGTGGTTATACTGGGGTATAGCCTGTATTAAGGGGTTATACTGGGGTATAGTCTGTATTAAGGGGTTATACTGGGGTATAGCCTGTATTAAGTGGTTATACTGGGGTATAGCCTGTATTAAGTGGTTATACTGGGGTATAGCCTGTATTAAGTGGTTATACTGGGGTGTAGCCTGTATTAAGTGGTTATACTGGGGTATAGTCTGTATTAAGGGGTTATACTGGGGTATAGTCTGTATTAAGGGGTTATACTGGGGTATAGTCTGTATTAAGTGGTTATACTGGGGTATAGTCTGTATTAAGTGGTTATACTGGGGTATAGCCTGTATTAAGAGGTCATACTGGGGTATAGTCCTGTAGACTGTGCATGGTGAGCTCAGCTCTATCGTGGCCTATACACACACACCCATCTCTTACAAGGCTGTATGCTACAGTTTATAAAATACTGCCGGGTCTGTTTCCTCCCCGCACACAAACATGCTGTGGACTAATGAAAAAAACACAATAATATTGTTTTGGGGTGTAATTTCCTAATTAACCCCTGTTGTTGTGTGAAATGATTCCAGTAGGGTGACAGATTGTAACGTCGTTCGTCTGTTGAATGAAGAGAGTCAGACCGAAATGCAGCGTGTAGGTTACTCATGTCTTTAATGAAAGTAAACGGTACATGAAATAACTGAACTAAATACAAAAACAACAAAACGGAACGTGAAACTAATTACAGCCTATCTGGTGACTACAACACAGAGACAGGAACAAACACCCACAAAATACAAAGCGAAAGTCAGGCTGTCTAAATACGCTTCTCAATCAGAGACAACGACAAGCACCTGACTCTGATTGAGAATCGCCTCAGGCAGCCAAGCCTAACTAGACACACCCCTAATCAGCCGCAATCCCAAATAATACAAACCCCAATACGAATACAACATATAAACCCATGTCACACCCTGGACTACCCAAACATATAACAAAAACACAAAATACAATGACCAAGGCGTGACAGAACCCCCCCTAAGGTGCGGACTCCCGGACGCACCTCAAGAGCATAGGGAGGGTCCGGGTGGGCGTCTGTCCATGGTGGCGGTTCTGGCTCGGGACGTGGACCCCACTCCATTAATGTCCTAGTTCCTCCCCTTCGCGTCCTGGGATCATCCACCTTCTCCGCCGACCATGGCCTAATAGTCCTCACCCAGATCCCCACATAACTGAGGGGCAGCTCGGGACAGAGGGGCAGCTCGGGACAGAGAGGCAGCTTGGGACAGAGGGGCAGCTCGGGACAGAGGGGCATCTCAGGACAGAGGGGCATCTCAGGACAGAGGGGCAGCCCGGGACAAAGAGGGGCAGCCCGGGACAGAGGGGCAGCCCGGGACAGAGGGGCAGCCCGGGACAGAGGGGCAGCTCGGGACAGAGGGGCAGCTCGGGACAGAGGGGCAGCTCGGAACCGAAGCAGCCCGGGACTGAGGGGAAGCCCGGTACTGAGGGGAAGCCCGGTACTGAGGGGAAGCCCGGTACTGAGAGGAAGCCCAGTACTGAGAGGAAGCCCAGTACTGAGAGGAAGCCCAGTACTGAGAGGAAGCTCAGGCAGGTAGTAGGCTCCGGTAAATCCTGGCTGGCTGGTGGAACTGGATGATTCAGGTTGTCTGGCCGATCTAGAAGATCATGGCTGACTGGCACTTCTGGCGGATCCTGGCAGACTGGCGACGCTGGGCAGACTGGCGGCGCTGGGCAGACTGGCGGCGCTGGGCAGGCTGGCGGCGCTGGGCAGGCTGGCGGCGCTGGGCAGACTGGCGGCGCTGGGCAGACTGGCGGCGCTGGGCAGACTGGGAGCACTGGGCAGACTGGGAGCACTAGCGGTGCTGGGCAGACTGGCGGCGCTGGCGGCGCCGGGTAGACTGGGAGCACTGGCCGCGCTGGGCAGACAGGGAGCACTGGCCGCGCTGGGCCGACTGGGAGCACTGGCCGCGCTGGGCCGACTGGGAGCACTGGCCGCGCTGGGCCGACTGGGAGCACTGGCGGCGCTGGGCAGACTGGAGACTCCGGCAGCGCAGGAGAGGAGAAAAGCGCTGGCTGCGCTGAACAGGCGAGGCGCACTGGAGGCCTGGTGCGTGGTGCTGGAACTGGTGGTACTGGCTCGAGGACACGCACAAGAAGCCTGGTGCGGGGAGCTTCTACCGGAGGACTGGTGTGTAGAGGTGGCTCTGGATAGACCGGACCGTGCAGGCACACTGGAGCTCTTGAGCACCGAGCCTGCCCAAGCTTACCTGGCTCGATGCCCACTCTAGGCCGGCCAATAGGAAGGGCTGGTATGTGCCGCACCTGGCTCTGCACCCGCACTGGAAACACCGTGCGCTCCATAGCATAACACGGTGCCTGCCCGGTCTCTCTAGCCCAACGGTGAGCACAGGGAGTATGCGCAGGTCTCCTACCTGGCATAACTATTCTCCCTTCTAGCCGCCCCCCCAATAATTTTTTGGGGCTGTTTTTCCGGCTTCCAACCGCGTCGCCGTGCTGCATCCTCATACCTGCGCCTCTCCGCCTTATTCGCTTCTATTTCTTCCTTGGGACAGCGATATTCTCCCGGCTGCGCCCAGGGTCCTTTACCGTCTAATATCATCTCCCAAGACCAAAAGTCCTCATATTGCTGCTCCTCAAAATTAACAGGGAAAGTAGGCTCAGGTCTGACTCCTGACTCAGCCACTCTCTCTCTGCGCTTTCCCCGTTAGTTTTGGTTTTCGCTCTGCGTCGCCGTGCTTTCCTTTTCGACTCCATACGTCTATAGCCCTCTTCGCATTGCTGTAGGGAATCCCAGGTGGGCTCCTGCACTCGCTCTGGGTCGGCCGCCCACCTGTCGATTTCTTCCCACGTAGTATACTCCATGCTTCTGCTGTCCATAACGTCCTCCTTTAGATCCTGCCAGTTCACACGCTGCTCGGTCTGTGAGTGGTGGTGGGTGTTTCTGTAACTTTGTTCGTCTGTTGAATGAAGAGAGTCAGACCGAAATGCAGCGTGTAGGTTACTCATGACTTTAATGAAAGTAAACGGTACATGAAATAACTGAACTAAATACAAAAACAACAAAACGGAACGTGAAACTAATTACAGCCTATCTGGTGACTACAACAAAGAGACAGGAACAAACAACCACAAAATACAAAGCGAAAGTCAGGCTGTCTAAATACGGTTCTCAATCAGAGACAACGACAAGCACCTGACTCTGATTGAGAATCGCCTCAGGCAGCCAAGCCTAACTAGACACACCCCTAATCAGCCGCAATCCCAAATAATACAAAACCCAATACGAATACAACATATAAACCCATGTCACACCCTGGCCTACCCAAACATATAACAAAAACACAAAATACAATGACCAAGGCGTGACACAGATATCCTCAGCTTTAGCCTCTGACTCCCCCCTCCTACCTCCCACACTGTGTGTGTCATTCATAGTGAAGTGGGGTGACAGATTTCCTCAGCTTTAACCTCTGACCCCCCCCCCCAACTTCCCACACTGTGTTTGTCATTCATAGTGAAGTGGGGTGAAAGATACCCCGCTTTCCCCTCCTGACTCCCACCTGCCTCACCAGCCTCACCCCCCTCCTACACCCGTTCCTTAGCTGCGTGTGAACATCAGTCAATTAGAGTCACCCCCTGTACCGTAGAGATGACACGGCCCATCAGTCACTCAGAGTCACCCCCTGTACCGTAGAGATGACACGGCCCATCAGTCACTCAGAGTCACCCCCTGTACCGTAGAGATGACACGGCCCATCAGTCACTCAGAATCACCCCCTGTACTGTAGAGATGACACGGCCCATCAGTCACTCAGAGTCACCCCCTGTACTGTAGAGATGACACGGCCCATCAGTCACTCAGAGTCACCCCCTGTAACGTAGAGATGACACGGCCCATCAGTCACTCAGAGTCACCCCCTGTACCGTAGAGATGACACGGCCCATCAGTCACTCAGAGTCACCCCCTGTACTGTAGAGATGACACGGCCCATCAGTCACTCAGAGTCACCCCATGTACTGTAGAGATGACACGGCCCATCAGTCACTCAGAGTCACCCCCTGTACCGTAGAGATGACACGGTCCATCAGTCACTCAGAGTCACCCCCTGTACCGTAGAGATGACACGGCCCATCAGTCACTCAGAGTCACCCCCTGTACCGTAGAGATGACACGGCCCATCAGTCACTCAGAGTCACCCCCTGTACTGTAGATATGACACGGCCCATCAGTCACTCAGAGTCACCCCCTGTACTGTAGAGATGACACGGCCCATCAGTCACTCAGAGTCACCCCTGTACTGTAGAGATGACACGGCCCATCAGTCACTCAGAGTCACCCCTGTACTGTAGAGATGACACGGCCCATCAGTCACTCAGAGTCACCCCCTGTACTGTAGAGATGACACGGCCCATCAGTCACTCAGAGTCACCCCCTGTACTGTAGAGATGACACGGCCCATCAGTCACTCAGAGTCACCCCCTGTACTGTAGATATGACACGGCCCATCAGTCACTCAGAGTCACCCCCTGTACCGTAGAGATGACACGGCGCATCAGTCACTCAGTCACCCCCTGTACTGTAGAGATGACACGGCCCATCAGTCACTCAGAGTCACCCCCTGTACTGTAGAGATGACACGGCCCATCAGTCACTCAGTCACCCCCTGTACTGTAGAGATGACACGGCCCATCAGTCACTCAGTCACCCCCTGTACTGTAGAGATGACACGGCCCATCAGTCACTCAGTCACCCCCTGTACTGTAGAGATGACACGGCCCATCAGTCACTCAGAGTCACCCCCTGTACCGTAGAGATGACACGGCGCATCAGTCACTCAGAGTCACCCCCTGTACTGTAGAGATGACACGGCCCATCAGTCACTCAGAGTAACCCCCTGTACTGTAGAGATGACTGTCTGTCTATCTCTCTCCCTAGGGGGACTCTGGAGATGTGATGGGACCCCAGGGCCTGCCTGGACCCAAGGGAGAGCCTGGAGAGCCAGTAGCTGAACATCTGGTGAGTTTGCTGAGAGCTCATAGGGCTCCGGTCAAAGTAGTGCACTACAGTATGGAATAGGGTCCCATTTGGGACGCAGAGAGACACTGTTATCACTATCTGATCGGCTTGTTTTGGCTTGTTTTGGCCTTATTGGCTTGTTTTGGCCTTATCCACACACACACACACACACACACACACACACACACACACACACACACACACACACACACACACACACACACACACACACACACACACACACACACACACACACACACACACACACACACACACACACACACACACACACACACACACACACACAGTAGATTAGTATATCACTTTGGAATTCAGTGCATGGTAATCAGTCATACCTGGACACCTGATCTCACAAACAGACACACACAAACACAC